>NC_060272.1:131234792-131357783 GCF_021613505.1 Equus quagga
CTTCCTGTGCACTAGCTGCCCTGCTCTAAGGGCCCTTCCTGTGCACTTGTTTGGAGGGTCTTTCTGGGTTCCTGTGCATTTAAGTCTGGATTACAGTCAGAGTTGGTGCTCCCAAGACAGGCCTTCTCCCTGTTTCCCCAGCACTAGACAGGTCCTGTCACAGGATCCAGAGAACTGACTAGCTAAGCCAGGCCAGACTTCAAGGCTGCAGCCACTGGACAAAAAGAGTTCTCATGAGGCCTTCTCCATTTTACAGATGAGACCTAGGGAGTGTCTCCTGGGAGAACCTGAAAGGGTGGCTGGGTATGCAAACAATGACACATCAGCTGGTGGCCGGTTGGTCCTGTGCTGCTCACTAATCTAGCCTCATTATTCACTCCAAAACACCCAGACCTCTGCTACAAGATCCAGGGCCCTGGCCCACCCTGCCCTAGTCAGTTGGAAGGCGCTGGAGTCATTCATATTCTCCCTGAGAAACTGATGACCAGCCATTGATATGGGTGCTGCCATCCTAGGCATCTGCCTAGGACCACAGAGTGGTAAGTGCAAGGTCTGAGGATTGCAGAGAGGATCCAAGGCTGTGCCCGTTCTGTCTCTGGGGATGCAGAGAGCAGACAGATAGGCAGGTAGAACGCTACAGGACTGGCCCCACAGTGTCAGGTCCAGGGATCTGAGTGGCTGCTGGTGACCCAGCAAGGGAAGAATATATAACCATTACGGTGGCTTCTGTCCCTTTTAGAATGAGGCATTGGGAATGAAAACACGCTTGTCACTAAGGGCAAAGGGAAAAGTCTGCAACGTTTGGGAAGGAAATCCTGGCTGTATCTGTGTTCCTTCAGGCCACCCAGAGTGCAAGGGCCTGGGTGGGCCGTGTTGCCATAGTGGTTTGAGAGTTCCTGAGGGTAGAGCCTGGGTCTCTGTCCTCTGCTCTGATTGCCACACCTGAGCCGCAAGGCTGTCCAGTCCTCATCCTCTGCCTCCCTGGTACAGCTCCTCCCTGGGAGACTCCTTCCTGACAGTGCCTGTCCCCTGCAGCCTTGGAGAAGCAGGCCTCCAGTGGCCTCACATGTCTCTCTGCAGCCAAAACAGCCTCACAGGTGCTACCTGCAGGGGACATGGGGACTTGACAGCTGGGCTCTGGCTTTCGCCTTAGGCCACGGGGAGGAGGGATCACTCCCAAAGCAGCCTGTGGGACCTACCAGGGAAGCATTAGCACATTTCCAATTTCCTTAGTCACATTACTTTTTCTGCAGTATTTGTCATGTCACACATACCACACCCATATGGAAATGGCTTCCTCCCCTGGCTTTCAGGACATTGTGCTCCTTGGGTCATCTTGCCTCTTTGGCCATCATTTCTGTCTCCTCCCACAGCCCTTTGTCTCCTTTGCAAAGTCCTGCCCTCAGCCCTCCTCTCTCTCCTTGGGGAACCCTGATGTCTCCTACAGTTTGGATTAACATGTTTACACTGGTGACTTCTAAATCTATGGTCTTCCAATCAAGCATCTCCTCCATAACCCGCAACCTCATCCATCCCATGAGAGTTCAAGCCTCACTGTCGTTTCCCTGGGGCTGACTTTAAAAACATGGGCCCTCAGGCATTTGGGGCTAACTTCCCTCCCTGGTGCAGATGAGTTCATCAGTTTCCTCTCTCAGGGCTGGAAGTACTGGGTAGCAACGGTAACACTGGAGGGAGACTGTGCAGGAAGGATGGGGCCTGGGTGGGGGCTGGGAAGCTGTGGAGCAACTCGGGTCACAGGGACACACATGGTCTTCGAGGCCACTGGGCAGGTCCTGGTGGCATTTGATCCCTGAGTGAAACTGCCAGTCACTTTGGGTCATTGAGCCAGGGTGCAAAGCCCTAGACTGAGAAGCCCCTTGCAAAGCCCACCATTCAGCATCTCCTGTCACTGTCCGTGATAGAAGGCCATCTGGTGGCAAGAACAAAGGTCTCTGGCACTGTGCCTGCAAACTCAAGCCTTTACTGTAGGCTTCCTGTATGTCTTCCCTGAGAAATGCAGCCAGTGCACCATAAGCATCACATGGAAATGTAATCAGGGAGATTAAATGTGAAATATTCATGAATATAAGTATCAGAGAGGAATCCAGGCAGAAGGAAGCGTCTGGCTCCAAGAAATCAGGGAGAATTTAAAATGCTCCCCAAGGACATTTGACAGGAGTTAGCTAGATCCGGGAACTAGAGTGGGGATTAGCAAGATTATTAATAAACACTCAGCAGAGACAGACATTGAAATGCATCTCTAATAGCAACCCATGTTTCTGCAAACCTTCAAACAAATTCTCCGCAGACTGCAGAAATGATTAATAGCCCAGTCTCACTGTTTCTGGGACAGGATACATAGGCTAATGGCCAGTGCAAACTCAATACAACCAGAGGAAGGCAAAAGTGCCAGAAGAACCCTGAGAGTTAGTCTGGTCCAGTGATTTTCATTAAACTGTGTTCCCCGAACCCCGTGCCTTGGGCGGGGCTGAGTGTGAGAGGGGAGCAACAGGAGGAGGGTCTGGCTGCCCTTCAACCAGAGTAGATCCACTTTTATTTCATTTATATATCAGCTTTTCGAAAGATTTTGGTTGGAGAAAGGGTTCTGTTGCCTTAAAAAAGGTTAAATCCATTGATTTAATCCCATCTGGCCTTTAAAAAATATTTTATTATGGAAATTATCAAACTTACACAAAAGTAGAGAAAGCAAAATAGTGAGATCCTCAGTACCTATCACCAGCTTCAACAAATATCAACTTGTCAACCCATTCTGTTTATAAATCTAGGCTCCACCATTTACTAGCTGCCTGATCTGGGCTTCAGTTTCCTCATCTGTACAATGGGACTAATACTAATACCCATGTCAAGGGTTTTTGCCAGGCAAAATGAGGTAATATATGTGAACACTTAGAATAGTACGTACTGGGCACTATATCTATGCTAGCTCTAAACTTCTTATTAGTACAGGTTCTGTGAGGCCCACACAGTCATTGGCAGTGTGCCCTGGGAGGGACTGGCCCACAGCTGCAGCCCTGGCACCACATAGGCTGGGGTCTGGCTTATGTGGGATGTATCTGTGGAAAAGGTGCTTCCTCCACAGGGTGAGGAGGGGCCTGACCAGTTGGCATTCTGCCTCCTCTCCCTCTTCTCACTCCACTCTGCTACAATTCCTTCACTTATTGAACAATGGTAGGCCTGGGGCTCATAAAGATAAACAGGAAATAGGTCCTTAATGAGCCCCCAAGAACTATCCATAAAGGTAAGAAGGGCCATAGAACAGTACAGGGAAAGGGACAAAGGGAGGATGGTCAGAGAAAACTGCACAGAGGAAGACACTTGAAAAGATCTCAGAACATTGGTTTACCAGTTAGCTTAAGAGGAAGGAGAAAAGACATTCAGGGAACATCTGCAAAGGCTCAGAAGCATGAAACTAGCATTGCATATTCAAGGAACAGTTAGTATTTTGCTATAGTTGAAACCTAGAAGATATGATGAAAAGTGGCAGGAAATAAAGTTGTGAAGTTGGGAGGGCTCAGATCATGGTGAAGGATGGGTCTTGATTTTGATTTTGTTCTTTACTCAGAACATTATGGGGAGCCAATGAAGCCTTAAGCAGGAGAGTAACATGATCAGATTTGAGATGGAGAAGGACCCTTGGACAGCCATGTAGAATATGGATGGCAGGTGAATGAGTCTGGAGGTAAGGACAAGGAAACTACTACAACAGTGCCAGCAAGAGATGACAGGGACCTGAACTAAGCAGGAGCAGAAGATGAAAGGACAGAAAGGACGATATAAAAGAGGAGGAGTGACAGACTTTAGAGACAAAATATAAGGGTCCAGACAGTCCTGACTTTCTGTCTGGAGTAATTGGGAAAGAGGTACTAATTATTCAGACAGACAGTGCAGGAGCTACAGCTACATTGCCAGGGAAAACCAGATGAGTTCCATTTGGGATATGTTGAGTTTTGAAGTGTCTTTTGGACACCCAGATGATATCATTAGTCAGTAGGATTTGAGGTTTGGGACCTCAGGAAAGAGGTGTGGGCTGATGGTGATGGAAGCCACAGAGGGGAATAAGCCCTTTCAGAGAGAAAGAGCAGAGGAAAAAGATAAGAAGCAAGGATGGAGCCCTGGGGAAAATTAAACCTTAGGGAATGAGTGGAAGAAGGAAACTGAGTAGCAGCAGAAAGGTGAGATGTAGGAAAAGATCTAGGAAGCCATTCAAGTAGAGTTTCAAGGTGGAAGAAATCAACAGTGTCAAATAAACAGATGGGTCCATAAGATAAAGACAATATTTAGAAAAAAGAAGTCATAGGCGGCCTCAGCAAACAGTTTTAGTAGAGGGGTAGGAATAGAGCCCAGATTACAGAAGATTTAGGAGGGAATAGGGGATGAGGAAGCAGAGATAGTGAACACAGGCACTTCTTTCAAGGAGCCAGACTGAGAAGGGAAGGAATGAGAATGAATGACAGCCAGAGGGAGCTTTGGAGCTGAAGGATTTCTTTGGAACTAGTGAACACCTGACCACTGTCCTAGATGAGGGGAAGGAAGCTGGGTATAAAAGGAGATGTTTGATGGGGCATAGTCTTTGAGGAGACAAGAGGAGATGGAACCAAAACCTTGGACTAGAAGAGGAAGGCTCCTTACTGAAAATAGAAGAGAAGTGAAGACGGGTGGGGGATGCAGATAACATGGAGGCAGAAAGGTGAGTGAGAAGTTTAAAAAGTTAATTCCTAAAAGCCTAGCTAGGTAAAGGAAGGGAGCAAATATTAACGGATTGGGGAAAAGAGGGATACTTGGTGGCTGGCCAGGAGTGGAAGGAGACCAGACTGGCTGGGCTCCCAGCTACAAATCCTCATCTTTCACCCACCCTTGATCTCGGCGCCAGGATCAAAGGCGCTCTCCGTGGTCCTGAACATTTCTGCCTTTGTCTTGTGGACTGAGCACAGATGATTCAGGGTAGAGACATGATTCAATTTTAGCTTTCCCACAGGAAAGCACTAATTCTCAGGAAGATTGAAATTGAAATGGATTTAGAATGAGGTATGAAGAGGCAAAGTGCTTGTACCAACTTTATCTAACCTTTCTTCGCTGAACACATATGAATTTTCCTTTAGTTTTAGGAAGGAGTTGGTGGAGGCAGTTCTCAGTTATGAAATGCTGAAAGCCTACCTCTGGAATAGAGTCATGTCTGTACCCTGTTCAGTCCTCCTAGGTGAAAGAAGGAAGCAGGACAGACCTAGAGCAGAAACAGGGCCAGGATGATGGATAGTGCTGATAAGGAAACAGGAAAGCAGGGAAGAGCTGGAGCTCAGGCCACTCTCTGACACGTGGGCACAGCGAGATAGTGCATCAAAGACCAACTCTGTTTCTATCACAATTTGTTAAGAGGTCAGCTCAGAAACTACCTGGGGCTCTGGTCCCCCTGTTCAGGGTTATGCCACTTGCCCCACTCTCTTGGCAGTGGGTGGGAATAAGCACATTTAGATATCATATTTTATAGGAAGATTTAGAAATTACAACTCAATGCCTTTATGTCCAATGTCCATGGCTGGGCAGAAACCTAACTTCCTGTCCAAAAATATTCAGTAGTAGTCTAGGCATTGGTTAGATCTCTCTACTTTCCTGCAGACGGCTATTCATCGAGTCTCTAAGGCATTCCCATCTGTCCCTGACTTCACATCTCAACATGAGAGTCATTTGGCCAATGACAGCTCTTACTCTGTGTTATGACCTGAAGTCCTGAGTCCCATTTCCTGAGTCCAATTGCTGAGTAGCTCCCACTTTTATCCCCCACCTTCCCTTCTCCAGGATTTCTCCAGAAGCTGCCTGCAGTGCCAGGCAGTTGCTAGGACTTCTATCCTTTGGGGACATATTAAGACCCTTAGAGGTCTCACTACGAGGGAAGGACAAAGACCTCTCACAATGGTAAGGCCTTTGGGAGAGATCTGGAACAGACCTGGAGAAATATAAGGGAGACAGTTGCTCCAAATGTTGGTAGTGGCTCTTAGAAAGAGGGACAGAAGAATAGAAAAGTTGGAGAAAAGTCTGTGAAGCCTGAATATGGGAAAGGGGGCAGAGGATCCTGCCTAGCACAAGGAGGCCTCTCTTATCAGTCTAAATCTCCTCAATCTTCTAGATTGTTCTCTAAAAGAACTCAATTCAAACAAAGTCAACACACTGGGTGTGCACTCTCTTTCCAGCTCTAGCCAGAGTGCCAGAAGCAGAATGTAGAGGAAAGCACTCTTTCTTATACAGACTTCTGCAGAGGATTTTGGGACAAAGTAAAGTTCACTGAAAAGAAGTGGAGAGGATTCTTATGTTAGAGCTAGAGTTTCAGAACTCAAATTGGCTCTGTGAGTAGCTGAGGATTTTCCTCTCCTTAAAGAGCTCCTAGGATAGAATTTACTACCATAAACAAGCACTACCAAGCTTCAGTATCTTTGTGGAGACTGTCATTGGGAGAACCAAAATGGAGGAGGGTGCTGCGGATCCCAAACCTAGTAACAACTGTAGCCACAGCAAGTTTAATAGATTTTCCTATTATAAAGTAATACATGCTAAAAATTTTTAAAAATCACCTTGAGTTTCACCATTTTGAGACAACCCCTGCTAATGTTCCAGTGTATTTGAGTCTTTCGTGTGCACTATAGTAGCAACACTTCGGTTTCCCTTCTCTGAGAGCTGGTGCTGCCATTCTCATGGTAATAGGGATGGGCCTCCATGTACCATGTTGGTTCTATGTGATCCTACCTCTGCTTGGACCAGGTGGAGCCAATCAGTCTCCCCCAGAATTGGGAAGTGGGACCAAGAGGAGGTGTAAAGCTCAAGACTGTGGATTAGGTAGCAGAGAAAGCCATTGGGCAGAGAGACAAAACTAAAGTTGATGTTCAGAAACAAGCAAACATAAGAGAGAGAGAAAGTGCTCCATAGGCTTCAAGCTCTGGTTCTAGATCTTTCCCTACCCTTTCAGGGCTTGACTACATGCCTGACCTTAGACATTATGAGATACCCTAGCGTTCTTGCAGGCTAGTCTCCTTTTTAGCTTAACTAGCTTGAGTTGGATTTTGTTACTGTGACCAGAGAGTACCAACTAATACATGTGCATAGAACAACATTTAAAGAAAAACACACTGTATCTTATAGTCTGTATTTATAAAAATTAGTATTAGAACATAATCAACTACATACTTTTACATAGTTTTTGTAACCATCAGTTTAAGGGTTGCATAATATCCACAGAGGGAATGTACAATAGCTTTTTAACCATTCACTTATTTTAGACATTCAGGTTGTCTGCAATTTTTCACTATTATAAATAATGCTACACTGAAATCCATATATATTTGCATTAAGATCATTTCCTAAATCAAATAGAATTACTAAGTCAAAAAGCATGAGCGTTTTTAAGATTCTTGATAGACATTGCCAAACTGTTTTCCCAAAGGATTATTCCAATTTACAATGCCTCCAGTCATGACTGAGAGCTACAGCTGCTTTTTAATATTTTATTTTTCAATGTGCCAGGGAATTTCAGGTCATCACATCCATCCATCATCTTCCAAGAGAGCTCTGCTCTAGTCCTTATTTGTCTTGTTCCCTCTGGGGAATCTTCTTTCAAAGAATAGAATTCCCTCTGGGCATCATGTGGCAGACAATATACTCCTGACTTGAGGCCACCAATTAAGAACAAAAGGAGGGAAGACTGTTACACTGAAGCTTGGGAAAGGGTCTAAAAGGAGCACTATTACTGCGTGGTAGCTGGGCACCATGCTTGAACCGGTCCTTGGCCTGGGCCACCATGTCAGCCGGAGGAGCCGTGACGCAATTGCAGAGTCAGGAGGCAAGCTTCACAGTTCCTCTGGACCACGCTTCCTAAAGCTCTCTCAGCCCCGAACATCTGGTTCCCTCAGGTCTCCTTTGCTTTCAGACTTGGAGTGGGAGAATTTACCAAAATGGCTCTGGAGTTATCCCAGTGGGAGTGGCAGCTCCTACGCTCTTACCCCTTATTTAGTTTTCAAAAATAGCTACTCAGAAACAGGGAGAGGAAAGGACGGTAAAAGATAGGGAGCTAGTACTGGGATGGCAAAGAACTAGATTCATTTTTGAAGTGGGGAGACAAGGAACCAGTGAGTTTTTAAAAAGAAGATTTACAATCCTGCTCCCCCTTCTTCAGGGGTAGGACTACTTGTCCTAGATTGAAGTTCTGCTATTCATTCCCATTCCCACTCACCTGGAAACCTATAACCAAAAAGGCTTTGTTTGGGAGATAAGGCAGACACCTCAACGCAGGGACACCCACTGTAGCAGCTGTGGTTTGGGGGAAGCCTGTGCACAAAGGCCTAGAGGACAAGCCTCATGACCCATGAGGTAGGAGCCAGAGCCAGAAATTGAGAAACCTTGGTTCCTCCGGGAGGCCTGGCTTGGTCTAGCCTGTTCATCCCCACCCTTAAGCTCATCCCAAGTCAGATGTTGAGGAGGCCCCTGCCCTACCTTCAACCACAGAGACACAGGTCTTGGCCTACACAGCCTTGTGGCCTGCAAGGTCTTTGAGCCCCACGTCCTGCTGCCCACCCCCGCCCCCAATTCAAGCTCTTTAGGGAAAGACCATCTCACCCAATGGAGAAAGGGGTGAGGGTGTAAACTTCTTTAACAATAGATAAACAATGGCTAAAATGGTAAATTTATAGGTTATATATATTTTACGACACAAAAAAATGGGGAAAAAAAAGATCAACTGGCAGGGCCTGAGGCAGAAAGAGGAGATAGTATGAGGGTGGGTGGTGGAGAGGAGACAGTTCCTTCTCTTCTTCTTTTATTCAGGTTCAGCCAACACAGACTCTGGGGACAAGGCCTTTCACAGGAGAGTGGAAATGATTCCAAAACCAAGGGAGCTGGAGAGGCTGAGGGATTCTGGATTGAGTTCCTGGGAGCCTTCTACTCAGGGTGCCCCTTAGGCAGGGCCCAGAGGAGAAGGAAGGAACCAGATGTTCGGGGCTAATGGAGCTTTAGGAAGCGTGGTCCAGAGGATCTTTCAGTTTCCTTCCAGGACGTGGATTCCAGTTCCCCAAGGTAAGGAAGGAGGCACGGGACAGTGAGGAGAGATGCGGCCCAGGAATCGATAGAGGGATTTGGTTGGAGTCTTTGAGACTGGTCCTTCAGCTCTGCACGTGGTAGGAAGCTGACACAGAAGAAATGTCAAGGGACACTGACATTTGGTCTGGGCCAGACTGACGTGTAGATCCTCAGCAAGATCCTGATCCCAAATCTCATTTGAGGATTTTCGGTAATTTTCAGTTACTCAAGGCACTGAGACTGGCCTGCACTGCTTCATGAATCTTTTGGACTCCTTGATTTCTCAAGATAGCAAAGTAATATCTGGCAGTCTGTGGGATGCCTCCACAGAGCTGCCATCTCTGGTCCCTTTCCTCTGGCCTTGGAAGAGTAAAGAGCCACTTGTCTGCAACGGGCAATGGATTTAGAGGGCTTGTATCAAACAGCTTCTCCCCTCTGTGGTGTTTCCTGCCCCTGCCCTTCCTCTCCTGTTCAGCTTGTCCAAACTCTAATCTCCACTATGCCTGGCAAGCACCACTTTTTGGCTAGGGCAGTCTCCTATTCTTTCCTTTTTGTCATTCCAATAATTAAACATCAGTGAGCTTGGCACTTGTTTAAAAAACTTGATATTCACTAAACACCAACAAAGCACGGGCAGGGAACAATGTACTTGGGGAGGGAAAAACACCAAAACTCGGTTCTTGCCAAGAAGACTTTAGTCTAAAGGTGGGGAGACAACAGGCACACAAATTAGCCTATTTAAGGCAGAGAGAAGAGCATGAGAGATAGGAATACAAGGAGGGTGGTGGGAACACAGAGGAGAGAGTGATGGTGGCAGAGGTTTGTTATCCTCCCTCCTGTAGAGGGTCAGGCCTGGGCAGGAGCAGGTTAAACCAGGGGCCTGGCTATTAGGTCACTGGGTACTTTGTCAAGAGGGTGCAGCAATGACAGTTGAGGCTCAGCCCAAGGGCCAGAACTCTATTCTTAGTACTTTTAGTTGCTTCTGCTGCAACCAGGCACTCAGCCCACCCCATTGCTGGGGGTCAAGTACAGCAGGGACTTTTCCTTACCTCTGAGATGCACAAACAACTCTCCCACAGAGAAGGGTCAAGAGGCTCTAGGTGGGTTGCTGGGAAGTGTTTTTATTGGGAAGGCAAACAAGGATTCAGAGTGCTAAGAGTGCTTAAGGCAGAGAGATGGTGGCTCTGGTGAAACAAACTCTTGCAGCCTCCAACCAGCCCCAGGGCCTGCAGTCCCTCTCCCCATGCCTGCTCTGTGCAGCAGGGGCGTCAGAGAGGGCTAACTCCACAAAAGCGTATGAACCCCCTCCTGAGTTTCCAAAGAGAAGTCAGTTCTTCAAGTGTGTGTGTGTGTGACACGTGTGCCAGTTGGTGGTGGAAGTGGAAGAGTTGGGTAGAGTCTAGCCTAGCACAAGCTCGAGGCAAGTCTTCAGCAGTGAAGTCAGCCAGTTTCTGGTTAAGCATCTCTCCAGGGAAACCATACTCATCTGCTAAGCTAGACGACCGTGAGGTCCCTGCTGGAGGGTCTTCCCCAGGCTCAGGGTGGTAGAGTGCCTTTCCCTGCCCACTGGTCTCTCCCTGGCTGGCGCACTGACACTAACTGTAACTCAAAGGTACAACTTCATTCCTGAGGCACCCACAAGAAACGGCCCTGAAACAACAAATAACCAAGATCCACCCAAAGAGCCCCCTACAGCTCTGCAGCCCACACCCCTGAGGAACACCTCCTTTGCTCTGACTATACCCCCGCCCCCAGTTCCTCCCACCTGTGCAGACTTCACCTCTTCCAGACAGCTCTGACACACCTGCACAGCCTACATCCCTCCGCACCTTCTGAGCTTATTTATACCCCTCTAGGATAGTGCTTCTTAAACATTCACGTGCATACAAATCACCTGGGGATATTGTTTAAATGCAGATTCTGATTCAGTAGGTCTGGAGTGGAGCCTGAGTGTCTGCATTTCATACAAGCTCCCAGGTGATACCAATGTTCTTAGTACAGAGACCACACTTTGAATAGCAAGGCTCTAGGCCAGCCCCTCTACACCCACACCATCCCCAGACAGCCCCTCAGAGAGCCCTCTGCCTAGGCCTAACCTGGTTACATTCTTAGTACCAAGAAAGGACAATAGTTTGGTAGGGGAGGAGGCAGGAGACTACCCAGGGCTCATTTTGGGGAGGCAGCTCTGCCAAGAGCCCTGGCTGGGCCCAGGCAGAGAGTTGTGCAGAGCAACGGAGCCCAGGTGTGGCTCTTCTGGAATTCATCAAATCATTTAGTTAATATTGCTTGAATGTCTGCTATATGCACAGCTGTATGCTTGTTGCTTTAAATATATTATCTCACTTAATCCTCATAAAAGACAAAGTAAGGGCCAATAGCATTCCCATTTTAAAATTGAAGAATCAGGTTGTATAAAGTAATATGTTCAAAGTCACACCTTGAAGGTGGTAGCACTAGGATTTGAATTTAATTTGCTTGTTTCTTATACCACAGCCCCTTTTCAGAGACATCAGATAAACTCATCAGATAAATAACACATCAGAATTACATGGCCGTGAGACTGCTGTCTCATAAAGCAGACACTTGGGAGGTTGGTAATCATTGAATCAGGTCTCCAGTGCTCAGCACACACGTGGAGCCCCTCTTTAGAAGATGGCATGAATGCTTTCTGATCACCAACTTCCTGCTCAATGAGTCCTCCACAGGAAGGAAATAGTGGAGTCACTGAAGCAATTAATAACTCAGAATGGAGAAAAAGAGAGAGAGAGAGAGACTGGCAGGAAGCAGCCAGCAAGAAAAAACACTGGCAACAGAGGATGCTGAGCCCAGGAGAGAAAAGCAGAGGGCAGTACAGGAAAAGGAGATGAAAGGGTCTCAGCCATTCAGTGCTGGTCCCACATTTTAGGGGCACTTATATTCTAGGCACTGTGCTGGGTGCCACGGATTCAAAGATAATATAGTCTCTACCCACAAAGAGCTCAAAGGCCTGTGAGTAAAGCAAATGAATAAACAGATAATTTCAATAATATGCCACGTGCCAGAAGAGAGGTTTGTATAGTGTTGTGGGTACACAGGATAGAAGCACCTATCCCACCTGGGGAATCCAGGAAGACTTCTCCAAACAAAGCTGAGGCATGAAGGATGAGCAGGAGGTAGATGTGAATCAGATGAAGAAAGGAGTAGGGAACAAAACAAAAAGAAAGGAATGGCGAGAAGACATATATGACTATGTAGCAGTAAGAGGAGCCGCTGAATTTTGCTGGAATGTTAAATAGGAAGGGGTGAAGTGGCAGGGGATGAGACTAGAATGGGAGGAAGGCTTAAAGTCATGAAGGGCTTTGTAAGCCATGTTCAGGGCTTTGGACTTTAACTGGAGATAATGGGAAGCCATTGAAGGATTTTAAGCCCATTGTCAGATTTATACAGATGATCACTCTTGGAGCAGTGTGGAAAGAATGGGAAGGAATGATTAAACTGGAGGCCAGGAGACCAGATAAGAGGCAGTGCAAGAGGTAATAAAAGCTTGAAATAGGCAGGGTCAGTGGGCCTGGAGAAAAGGGGATGGAGAAGAAAAACACGTTGAGGCCAAACTGCCAGGGCTCAGTGGCTGATTGCATCTGGGTTTGAGGGGAAGACTTGGCAGAGAGATGACTCCCAGGTTTCTTCCTGATGCAGGAACTGATGGGTGAATTGTGATACCACCAAACAAGACAGAGAAACAGAAATACAGGTAAGTTCTAATGATTTTGTTTTGTGCTGGGGTGTGCGTATATCTATAAACATGAAGGGCCCAAGGAAAGAACTTGGGGAACACCAGTACTGAAGAGGTATGCAGAAGAAGACTGACAGCCATGGTCAGAGAGGCAGAGGACCAAGGAGAGGCTGGTGTCATGGATGTCTAGGAAGGACAAGGTTTTGAGAAGGATAATGTAAGATAAGGAGGAACCAGAACCAGAGTCCTAGAGGGGTTCTTACATGACGGGAGAGACTGGAGGACAGTTGAGGCTGGGGGAGAGCCAGTGGAGGAGGGCCAGCTGTTTGAAGACATCAAGAAAGAGAACTCAAGACACGCTGTTTGTTCTCTGGTTTGCTGATGTTTCAGCAAAAACTTAATTTTGTTCTCAACAATTATGGGTCTGATCTTTGGGAGGTGTGAGACTCCCCAGAGAGAGAAACCCTCTAGTAGAGAAGTCCAGCCATGGTCCAGAGATCATGACGGGTCTGCTTTTTCTTGGGAAGTGTGGGCAGGGGTGGGCTGAAGGCAAGGGAGGCTGATCAAGGCCTGCCAACCTGGAAGGAACAGTAAGCAGAGGGATGGGAGTTGCCAAGTTCTGTCTACACCACAGTGCCCTGACTTAGCCTTGGGTCATCCTCCCCAGGCAATGCCAAAAAGCAGCAAAGACTCTGGGTTTCTAATCCCTGGGGCAGGAGGCCTGCAAAGACCTAACAGGAGCAGCCTGGGAATCCAGGACGGAGAGGAGCAGCCTAACTGAGGTTTTTCTAGAACTTGGAACACTGCTCTACCAACCGTGAACATCCAGCAGAGGCTCAACCTCGGAACCTATGCTCCGAGTGATCGTGATTATGTGGTGATCATGATTCCTCACTTTAAAAACCTTCAGTAATACTTTTCTGTTAAAACAAAGTAAAATTAAAGAACCACTCGACTTAATTATCAGTCCATGTCTCAGGTATGGTAACAGAGGATAGTAAACTGCCTGCCTCTCCTGTGAGAAAAGTTAAGAAATGTGCAGTTGGAGTTGGGGTAGATCCCAGTTCTTCTGTCTCCTGCATCCAAACACGGGAACCTGTGGGGGAGCTGGCAGGGCCCTGAGGTCCAGGAGGCCAGCCTTGCACTAGCACAGAGAACAGGCAACATCAGTGAGGTGGGACTGACTTCTCCTGAAACATGACCTTGGGGGCCTACTGAATTTTGAAAAAATCATGTTTTGAAGATGAAGAGACTGTGTTTGGCTATTTACAAAAATAGGTCTGCAAATGCTGCCAGAGTTGAATGAATGTTTTATGCTACTTGATGCATTTGAAATAACCCAATAAGCTGAAATATTTTGCTATGAAAGAGATGCTTGCTCTATTGAGTTAAATCTTTGTTAAATTCCAGACATCCATGACACCAGCCTCTCCTCAGTTAGAAAGGAAACTCCGAAAGCTCCCATGTTTCCTGGCAGGGGAACAACACTTTCTCTACTCCACAACCTTGTGGCAGTCAGAAGGTTAGTAACAAGCCCTCACATCTGGTCTTCGAGGAAGCAGAATAACCATTTCCAGGAGTATTTTGGCTTTTACACGGACATCTAATTTCACAGGCAGTAGGAACCTGCCTTGTTCACATTAAGGCTCCCACTCTGCCCCCTACTCCCTTCTATCTTTTACTCCAGTGAAAACCTCAATGTTGGACCCTCAGTGATTTTATCCTATTCCAATGTTTAGGAGAGTAATTTTCAACTCCTTCTTACATCTAGGTAGGACTAAAATGTGTTCTCTTTCTAAAGATAGGAGAGCTGACGGTCTATGGAAAGAACCCGAAAATCCTGGATCCAGTCTACAATTGAACCTGGGCTGCTCTGGATTCTGACAGAATTTTGCCACCCACCCCCCTCTGGCCCAGCTCCAGCCAGCTGCAAATTGTCTGGATCGAGCTGCTTCGACACGCTGATGTTATCGGCCTTGAAGTGCCTGGAGCATGTAGATAGGAACAGGCTATGGCGCCATCTCACCGGACGTACTAATGTAATTTAGTTTCTGAAATCCAAGTATAAAATCTTGAAAGCTAACGTTTTTTATCTACCTCAGGAGGGGGGTGATGGTGTGGAATTCCCAGCGGACCCATCTAAATAGGGAAATGGCTTCTGTTGTGTATTAATAAACAGTTCAAAGCAGTGGAAAAATGTAAGAGAGGATTTGTAGGGAAAGTAAGGGCGTAGTGTTTCTTGCTCCTTCCTCCTGCCTCCCCCAAGCAGTGCTGCCAGGTGAGGACCACTCCATTTGGTGAACCCCAGGCTGGGGCTAGAAGCGCCTCTCCTGAGCATTCCTGTTAGAGTCCCCTGTGCTAGGGAGAGGCCCCAGCCTCCCCTGGGGACATGCCACGGCAGTTTGGGTGGGTCTCAACTAGCCCTTTTGTTTTGAAAGGAGTCATTCAGACCAGGTTAAGAGTGGTGGCAAAGAAGCAGTGGCCTTCCCTTCCATTTCCCCAGCCTCATCTCGTGTGCTCCTCCCCCAGCTGACTACACTTTCATCGCTGGTCCTCTTGGCTCCTACTGGAGCACCAAGATCCTTCCCACCTCATGCTCCCCTCTGGCTAGATCTTACTGGTCCTTCAGGCCCCAGCTGACACATCACCATTTAAAAGAAGTTTCCCGTGAAAACCAGGCTAGGTTAGGTCCCTCCATAGTCCCCCCAGCCTCCTTACATTTCTTTCATGCACTTATCAAATTTTACTTAAATGATTACTTGTATAATTTGCTCATTTAATAAATGTCGCAAAGATAGGGACCATGACTGTTTCCGCTGTGTCCTCCCAGTGCCTAGCACAGAATGCATGGCCATAATCTGATAACAGACAAACAGATTGCCTTCTACTTAGTTTGAAGCCACAGCAAGGACCTTTCTGTAATAGAGAGGTGGCAAAAGTCTCGTGCCCTGCCAGTCTGTGCCAGGGCCCTGTCTAATGGTGTCCCAGACAGATGTTACATTGTGTGCTCTTTGTAGGGCCACTTCATCTCTGTAAGCCTCTGGCCAGGGGGTGAAAGATTGCCTTCCAGGAAGTTATTTTGGAGGAGAGCCAAAGTAGAAGCCCCCAGAACCTTCACTCACTCACTCACCTGAAAGCTTGGCCTAGCTAAAACCCCATTTTGGGTCCACGGCCAAAGCGGCAGCTCAACTCCAGGTCACCTTCTCGTGGGGACTGACCACCAGCCGAGCAGACACAGCTTTCTCTGTAACTCAAGGGCCAGGCTCAGATTTTGCTTGCAGATACACACTCCCACCATCAAAGGAGTAAAGCCCGACTCCTGTCGAGTGGGCAGCCACCCTGGAATCCAAACCATCGGGAAACCCTTTGGAGGGAGACAGGGGCAGGGCTGCTCTGATCCTCTGTCTTTTCAAAGTGCTTTCTGACAACGTGGGGCCTGCAGCCACATCTACCAGGGAGTGAACCGCCCAAGGCAGGGAAACTCTTGGGAGTTCAGATATAAGGGCAAGGAGACAGCAAAAGAAAATGCAAGAAACCTCCCAGCACAGTAAACACAACCTTTGGCTAGAGAGTAGGGCCTGTGGATTCCCGTTTTGCCTGTGAACTGCACTAACTTCAAGAGTCTAGACAGGTCGTTTCACTCTCTGAGCTCCCAGGTCTGTTTTTATTCAGGCCCTGGGATTCTAGAAAGAGCCTCCAGGGCAGAGAGTAAATGAGTTGTCCCAGGTCAATGCCAGATGGCAGCCCTGGGATTAGAATTCATGGGCCCTTCTCTCCAGCCAGCTGTTCCCTCCCCTGAGTCCTGAACTGTTTCTTCTTCTGAATGCTCAGGATTGCATTCAATTTAGTAAGGTTTGTGGTCACATAATCACTGCTCCTAAATCAAACAGTGACTACAGAGCATCCGCTGTGAGGAAGGCAAACATGGGGCGCCTTTGCCCTTGAGAGAACAGGCCAAAAGCAAGCTCTGGCTGAGGTCAGGCCTGTTCTACTTGAACAAAAACCAACACAAACAACCCTCTTGGGATCTGGCAGTGTCCTCATCTGTTCTCGTTTTTTTCTCCAGGCTTCCTCATGTGTTGAAAGCCTGTATTTAATCCATAGTAAGGGCCTCTCCTGGAACTGGAATACACTGTTTCTAGAGGCAAGAGAGGAGCCAGGCCAAGGGACAGTCTGGATCCAGATCCTCTGAGCATCTTTTCCTCCATACACTAGTTACTACATTGTTAATGCTTCCAACTCCAGGAGTGCTAGCCAGCTACGCCTCTTCACATGTGTGTGTGTGGGGCGGTGGCCCTAGTCCTTCCAGCCCAAACTCTGCTGGGTCCACACATGGCTCAGTGAACACCAAATGTTCCTTTCTCCTCCCTGCCCTTCCCGGTCCCATTATGACTGGCTGGTGCTAAAAGAGGGAGCCCGCAGCTGTTCTCTGGTTTCACTACTGCTTTAGCATCTGGTTCTTTTACCAGGAAGTTCTTTGAGGTATAAGGCATGTAATGGCCTTTGGGCTCAGACACTGCCTTCAGTAAGGGACCGAGGAGCCTATAAGAGGTGAAGAAAGCAATGGAGGAGAGCCTTCCACACGGCGCGGAGCAGGGCTGGTAGGAGGGATGGGATACTGAGCGTTTTTACTCGGCCTCGATCCAGGCGGACTTACCGTCCCTCCTCACCCACTAGTCCAGACAATCAAAGCGAGAGCACAGTAATACCTGCTGCCTCCGACTCACTTAGCCATGGAAGAGGCCTGGAGGTAGAAGAGGAAATTCTGACTAGAAAATCCAATCTCTAGTAGACGATTATGATTCCTCTGCCCTTCCAGACTCCTCACACACACCCCTCCTCTAGATGATTTGGGAATTGAACAGGAAACCCTTCTACAGTGCTAATAACCCTCCTCTGCCTCAGGACCATGGGCATGGCTAGGGTGGGGGTGGCATGCACTGAGCCTCTAGACTCACTAGTTTCATTTCTGCTTCGACTTGCTGCATCTGCCCTCCTCTACTTTATGTCAATACCCTTCCCTAAAAATGATGTCTTTAAATCAAGTGTACTCTACTGCCAGGCTGAAGGTACAGTGATGGCTCATGAAAGGTTCTAGCTTCAGGTCTTGAAAGCTGCTCAGTGCTTTCCCTTGTTTCCCCTGCCTCACATCCCTCACTCTCAGATTGGAGAGGGGCGTGCAGTGGTATTAGAGGCAAAGGTCCATTGAACACTCCCTTGTTTCACTAGACTCTTACCCTCCCCCCACAGTCTTGCAGTGCTGGGGTATCAGGGTGCCAGGCCCTGGCCAGGGACAGCTCTGGAGAAGCCATGGTTGTCTTGAAAGCTTGTTTCACCTTCAGAGTGATGGTAACCTCAACAGAGAGCTCAGTCAGGCAGATGTGTGTGGGGAGGTGGGGTAGGGGCTGGAAGGGATAAGGGGGAGTCTGTGGATCCATAGGGCTGATCTTGGAAAGAGAAGAGGCCAGGCCCTTTCACAGCTAGAGGCATGTGCCAGAAGGCTATTCACAATTAAAGAAGCCGGGACCTTAAGGACTCAGGCACCAAGGTTTTTCAGACCTGGCAGGGACCAGGCTCCTCTAGGAACTATCCACGGTACTGAACTGCCTCCACCTGAAGACCTTCGTGGCTCTGGACAAGAGCCCGACCTGTCAGTTAATGCCAACTTTAAATGCTGCTGGTTCCTTCTCCCCATCCCTGATATTAACTGCCTGGTTGGACGCATGGCATGCAAGGTCAGAGTAGCTCCAGCACGACTCCAGTCACTCTGGTTGGCTGCAACCTGGGCTTCATACCAGCAGCCTGACTCCCTGGCCAGATTTTCAACAAGGGGTGAGGTTGAGGATCTGGTGTGTGTGAAAAAATATCTCCTAGTCCCTGTGGAAGCTCAGGACTAAATGGGCCTGGCTCGGGGACAAGGTGGCCATAGGAGAGGAAGAGAATTCTCCATGTGGCACATCCTTAGACAGCTCAGCATCTCCTCCCCTCACCCCAGCAGCTGCTATACACACATGCTCACACACACACACACATGCGCATATGCCAGATTCTCCATCCTGTCACTGCAGAGCCTGTACTGCTGCAAAGGAGGTAGAGTCTCCTTTGTCTGCACTTGAGCAGAATGCACCTGCTTTGTTTCCATCATGCATATTACAAAAATTTGGCAAAGAGCACCAAAACTTAAAACAAATAAAATATAGTATTTATTTCTTTTTCTGAATTCAACAGGAATTTGTAGTCATTGTAAAAAGTCCAGAGAAGCACAAAAGAAGAAAAAAAATCATCGCCCTTAATCCTGCCATTCAGAGCTGTCTCCCATGTTAACTTCCTGGCACACAGCCTGGGTCCTGGTGTGTGTGTGTGTGTGTGTGCATGTGCCTCTGCCATTACCTTATCTGTGTGATCTTGATCAAATTTCTAAGCTCTCTGGATCTGTTTTTCATCATTAACATGACGAAAATAATAGTACCCATCTCATAGGGTTGTTGGGAGGATTAAATGGGATAATGTATGTAAAGTGCTTGCCACAGTCCCTGACACATGGTAAGCAGTCAATAAAGGAAATCTCTTATTACACATACATACACCGTCATAGAAATCATTCTGTAATGCTATTTAATGCCTAATTTGAAAGCATGGATTGTCCTCCATCTCAAATAAAAGCTGAAGGGGGCCACACTTTCTGCCTCTCTGCCCAGGAGTGTCCACTCTCCTCAAGGGCTCCTTCCGCTGGGCACCCACACAAGTCTGTCTCCCTGGCTTGGACAAGCCTGCCTCCTCACTGTCTGAATCCTGGCCATTTGATTCCTACGTCTGCCACCCCCACCTCTCCATACCTGCTCTACTAACACTGTTCTCTTTGAGGTCAGCACTGAGCTCCTGGTTGAAATGGTCTTTTCTCAGGTGATCTCCCATCACCTTTTGGTATCACTGGACAGGGCTAACCAGCTCTTTTTAGAAATTCTATTTTCCCTGGGCTTTTATGAAAACATCCTATCCCTATCTGTTTGAGCACCTCCCTACTGTTCCTGCTCTCACACTCTGGACGTAGGTCCTCTCCTCAGTTTGGTCTCTGGCTCTCTTTCCTACGCTCGCTCCTGGCATGTGGAGATAAAAATATAATAACATTATAAACTTATCATTTCAAGTAATATCTCTCTGGGTTTTACTCCCAAATCTATATCTCTAGCTCCGACCTCTCCCTTGAGCTCCACACCCACATTTCCAGCTGCCTACTACTTCCACTGATGTTATACCCGCCCCCCCAGCCTAGTTCTTCCTCTTAACCGCTCTTATCTTGTCAATGGCACAACAGTGTTCCAAGATACATAAACTAAAAAAAATAGAGTGTCATTTATAAAACTTTTTATTTTGAAGTAATTTCATATTTATAGAAGAGTTACAAGGACAGAGCAGAGAATCCTTGTATACCCTTCACCCAGCTCCCCCTAATGTTAGCATCTTACATTGATCAAATCAATACTATTCACTAAACTACTGACTTCATGCAAATTTCTCCAGTTTTTCCATTAATATCCCTTTTTCTGTTCCAGGATCCACAGTGCATTTCATCGACATGTCTCCATGGTCTCCTTAGTTTCTAAATCTTTTCTTGACTTTCATGACCTTGACTTTTGAAGAGTACTGGTCAAGTATTTTCTAGAATATTCCTCCAATTTGGATTTGCCTGATGTTTTTCCATGATTAGACTGAGGTTATGGATTTTCAGGAAGAATACCATACAGGTGATGTGTCCTTGGCATCACAGCATACCAGGGCTTATATGACTTATTGCTGGTGATGTTAACTTTAATCACTTAGGGTTCGCCAGGTTTCCCCACTATAAAGTTACTATTTTTCTCTTATTCTGACCATATACTATTAGTCAGAAGCAAGTCACTAAGTCCAGGCCACACTTAAGGGAAGGAGAATTCAGTTCCACTTCCTGGAGGGAAGCATATCAAAGAATTTTTGGACATATGTTAAAACTACCACAGTAATTAACACACATTTTGGTTGAGATTCCTACAGCCTATGCAAATATCTTGTTTCTCCTTAATGTTTCATGCACTAGTCTTAGCAATTAGTGAATCTTGCCAGCAACAATTATTACTACAATGTTCTAAAGGTAAGTTTTAAATTTCCCTCATTCATTCTACAAATAAAACTTTTAAATAAATTTTAATAAACCTTTTTAATACATAAAAATTATAATTCCTCTGGAAGGAAGATTTTTCCCTTCTTCCCAGTTTGTTTATTTATTCAATCATTTATTTATATCAGTATGGATTAATGTATATTTATTTTCTTATGAGAGTTGTAATCCAATACTATCATTATTTATTTTCTTGCTCAAATTATTCCAGCTTTGGCCACTGGGAGCTCTTTCAAGTTGCCTCCTCTCTCCTTCTGACCTTCCATGGGGTCATTTTGGCCCACTTCTTTCCCCTTTATCTCTCCGGCAAGCTAATTATGAACCTATACAGCACTTTCTTCAAAATATCTAACATTCATCTTTTTTTTTTTTTTTTTAACATTTTCTCAGCCAACATCCTGCTACAGGTCCTTATCAACTTATTCCAGGACCACTGCAGTGGTCACCCACCCATCTCCCCAACTTGTCTCTTCTTCCTCCAACTCATCCTATGCATTACTCTTAAATTACTCTTCTGGGAATTAAATACTGCTCTGATTACAGTATTCCCTTGCTCAAGATTCTTCAGTGGCTTCCACCACTTAAAAACTCCTTGACCTAACATCATATAGTTTTAACAACATGTCCCCAATTTGACAATCTGGCTGATTCTCCAGTTGCTCATCTTTCCAAATCCCTTATATGTAGATAACTTCCAATTTCTACCTCTAGCTCTAAGTATATCATTTTAAGCCATTAAAAAAACTTTATTGGTTTCTTTAACTTACAAAAGTAATACATGTTTAATGGGAAAAATTAAAACAGTACAGAGGTGGTTAAAATAGAAAATGAATTTCTGACTCTCTTCTGCCCTCCCCCTTTCTCAAGTTTGTTTTAAGAATGAAGTGGCCTTTCCAGATTGTTCAGTGTCTCTTCCTTCTCCCTATTAAGTTGTTACATCATAGCAAACAGATTTAGAGACATGCTTCTTGACTTAAGAGTTTATAATGCAAGTCAGAAAAGGTTACATTCAGAAAAATATAGATCTTTATGTTTGCAATGCAACTTATGCTTTCAAAGCTTTTTCCTTATTATTATCTCGTCTAATCTGTGACAATCCTAAGAGATAGTAACAGCATCTATGTTTAAAATTAAGACTTTTTTTAAGAGCAGTTTTAGGTTCACAGCAAAATTGAGGGGAAGGCGCAGAGATTTCTTGTATACCCCCTGCTCCCACATATGCATAGCCAGCCATCCCCATTATCAACATCCCCCACCAGCGTGGTACATTTGTTACAATAGATGAACCTATATGACACATCATAATCACCCAGAGTCCATAGTTTACGTTAGGGTTGATGTTGTACATTCTGTGGGTTTAGACAAATACAAAATGACGTATTTCCACCATTATGGTATCACACAGAGTATTTTCACTGCCCTAAAAATCCAGCATCTATTATATATCCCAATTTTACAGAGAAAAAAGCTGAAACCCTGTAAAGCTGAGTAGCCCCTGAAGTTCCCTAGCCAGGGCCAGGTCCCAAGTTTCCTGACCTCTTTCCTACTTCACCTCATAAAAAGGCCACACTGAAAACCACAACGAGCAGCGACATAATGGGAGGGAGGCCAGAAGCCAAAGAAAATCATTCAGAATGTCGACACGTCAGTGATCATGGCTTTCCCTTGGAGACTGTGAGAGTAATTTTGTCCCCTTGCTTCTCTTTTATGGTAAAAGTGAGACTATAAGAAATCTCTAAACTGGAAATAAGAGATAGGAATGTATCTGGTTAGTGTGATGACTTTCTATTTCCAAAGAAATGCCCTGCCTCCCAAAAGCTCTCCTTCTGCAGAACTTGAGAAGTGAGAAGAACTGAGTGAAGGGTGGGCAGTCAAAGCTGGGGGTGCCCAGCAGGAACGAGATTGGCCAGGCAGGTGGCACACAGGTATCTGGCAGCATTTCCACAGCCAATTCATCTCAGCAACTTGTTGGTTTGTATACGTGATTGAAAACATGGGAATTATGAAGCAAAACCTATATCTCCTGGGAAGGCATGATACAGTAGAAAGAGCATGATTTTTGACCATTTGTTTCCTAAAATGGAAAAAAAATATTAGAGAAAAAGTAATACTGGTTTATCATAACAAACTCAAATACATGGAGGTGAACAAATTCAAATACATAGAAGAATGGGAAAGTTCTCCTGTAAGTCAGAACTGTTGCTAGTTTATTGTATGTTTTCAGACTTTCAGATCATGTGTATTGCAAATGTATGTGAAAATGGTAACTTTATGTTATATGCATTTTACTACAATAAAAAAATACATATCTTGAACATCTTTTCACATCAATACACATTAGATCTTACCTCCTCCTTTTAAAGGGCTGCCTATCTGTATGTACACTGTGGGATGGATGTACCGTGATTTATTTAATCAGTCCCCACTGATGGAGATTTATGTTGTTTGCTTTCTTTTTTCTTTTCCTTTCACTATTATAATGTTGCAGCTATTATAACTATTATAATGTTATAATATTGTAATAGTATATATATTTGTAACTATTATAAAATCTTGTAAAAAAAAGTCTTTATACATTTGCCTATTTCTTTAGTTAAATAAATCACTGGAAGTGGAATTGCCGAGGGGGTCAATGGGCAGGCACACTCTGCGTTGCCAGTGTCCTTCCAGAGAGGCTGTCTCGATGTACGCTCTCTCAATGGGGTATGGGCAGCGCTTGGTTTGTAAAGTCAGAAAGACCCAGATTAGTTCTAAGGCCTGCTGGTTGTATGACCTTTGGCAAGTTACCCTTATTAATGTCCCTTTCCTTTCTGAGGCTGTAATATTACCTACTTTGTGGGGCCAGCATTAGAATTAAATGAAATAATGTATATAAAATGCTTTACAGCATGCCTGACACATAGTACAAACAGTAGCTGTTGTATGTTGCTTTCTCCTCATTTGCTTTGTTTCCCTCTAGTCTATAGTATTCAAGAGTCCCAATCTCCCTGGCCACCAAAAGGAGCTTGGGATACTGACTAACTTGAGCTTTTCTGATCAACAGCAACAGATACTGCCCTCTCACTGAGTCTAAGTTTCCCAGTGGAGTCTTGAAACCCATTTCCAGAGCTCTATGTTTAGTGACTAATTGCAAAGAGACAAACTCTCTCCTCTCAATGATCTTTCCTGGAATCTCAACCAGGCCATGCTTACTCCCTAGGACACTGCCAATCAGGCCATTTCAACAGCTGGCCCTTCTGCCCTTTGCAACAGGACACTGCACTAAGCCTGAGAGGCTGCAAAGGGCCCCTGGAAAACAGATGGGCAACAGACCCTGAGACCCATGCACCCTGGGACATTCAGGAGTCCAGGCTGAATTCCCCTCTCTGCGTCTTTCCACAACCCCGCCCAAAAGCAGGAGGGCTGGAACTGGATCATGGCTTCTTAGGAGTTTAGGTTCCAAAAAGTATTGATTTAGGGTTGAAATTAACCAGGACACAGGGATAGGAAACGTCCAGAGACAACTCTCCAAACTGCCAAAAGGGGGTAGTGTAGTGCTACAGTTAAGAGTGAGGGCTTTGACTCCACACACTGGGCTTGAAACAGGGCTTTGCCACTTCCTTGCTGTGTGACTTTGGGTCTCTCTTGCTTTCTCTGTAGATTAAGTGTATACCTTCTTCATATTGTTGAAAGGATTAAATTAAATGTGTATCTGGTGGCAGACACATAATAAGTGCTTGTAAACAGCAAGACACACATCTGCCGGGTGTATGGTTGAATATGACAGTCAGATATGACATGGGGTGACCAAGAAAAGGGGGCAAGAAGATTGAATTCATTCATTCATTCATTCATTCAACAGATCTCTATTGAATGTTTACTATGTGTAAGGCACAGGAGACACAATGGGAAGTAAAAACAGACACGGTCCCTGCTTTCACAAAACTTGGCCTTCAGAAGGACTCATGTGAATAGAATAATCATACAAACATACATAAAATTACAAATGTAAAAAGTGCAATAAGGAGAAGGCCGCTGACCAAGTCTAGAGTTTAAGGGAAGCCCTCTGTGATGAAATTATAGCTGAGCTCAGATCTGAAGGATGAGTAGGAGTCAACCAAAAAAACGTAGAAGGTGCAGGGGAAGCTTTCCAAATAGAAGGAACAACATATGCCAAGCCCCTAAAGCAGAAGGGAGCCTGGGACATTAGAGAAATCGAGGAAAAGCCAGAGAGGCTGGATGCATTGATGGGGGTTCATGTGGGATGAGATGAGCTGGAGAAGAAACAGGAGCCAGACCACTTAAGGCCTTGCAGGCCATGTTAAGGATTTGAGGCTTTACAGTAAGGGCGAGGGGAAGCTGTTGAAATGTAAGGGGCTACTCTGGGCATCCCCGCCACTTGGCAACACTTTCCTCTGATGTCTCCTGTCATGGGATGAAAGGGATACAGCTTCACACAATTCCTGCTGTGGCTATCCAGGAGAGGGGGGCCAAGAAGTAATCTGCAACAGGTCTCTCCCCAGAACAGAATGCATCTCTCTGGATCCTTGTTGCCCACGGAAGAAATGGACATAAGGAGGAATGTGAGTGGGGATCCGGGACTGTGAGACTCTCACAGTACGGATTGGAAATCCCATACTGGCAATGGGCTGTCACTACAGAACTCCTAATATTTTCAGGCTGCTGCATAGCCAGGTCCCTAGCCAGTCTCTACCTCTCAGACTTCCTGCCCCATCAGATTCTCCACTGCCTTGGACATAATGACTAAGGGACGAACAGCTATTAGGCAGGGGTGGAGGAGGGACAGCACTCCTGTGGGCAGGGGTAGGGACCAGAGGTGGGCTCAGGTTCGCAAAAAGCAGGTCTCAACCTCTGTGTGCCTTCCTGGTTAGCTGGCTCACAGCACCCATGGTCCAGGCAATGTGTTTGTCTGGGGCACATGCACACACAGAAGTGTACAGTCTCTAGAGTCTCTCCTTTGTAAGGAGAGAAACCAGAAGTGGAGATCTTGGGCAGCATAGGAATGCTGAAGTCCCAGAAGGTGGTGGCTGTGTTCTAGCCCTCACAGGTTTTTAAACTCGGCTGGAAAGAGAAAAGGGCCTAAGAGTGCTGGAGCTGCCCTCCCCACCCGTCCTCTAACCTTTCCCCGCCCACAGCCCAGCTAAACAGGAAACCAAGCTTGGGTCCTTGCCAGGGCCTAGGCCAGGGCAGGAAGCTCAGGAAATGAGTGAGAAAGATCCTCTTCAGCATGGAAGAAGGCTGCTTAGAAACCCCTGGGAAGGTAAACTAAACCTAACCCCTGCTGAATTCTCTCCTGGAAGAGGGAAAGACCAGAGCTGCTTCCACTCGCCAGCATGGTCAAGCATGGCCCTAGGAGTTGCAGACCCAGAAGCTTCATGAGGAGAGAGTGCTATCTCACTGAGAACAGACTGCAAGTAAACCCCGGCCCTAAGAGAAACACAGGTCTGCAGTGAAGCAGGGTAGGTACAGTGGTCTGAAGACATCCTAGGGCCATCTCGGGTTGATAAGGAAAGAAATGATGGTACAGGATAAGGGCAGCAGTACAAAAAGTGGACCTAAGGGAGAAAGGGTCAGGGATCTCTGTGAGATCTGTGGGACATGAAGGCAGAGAACTGACAGGGGCTCTGTGTTGTCCAAATATGAAGGAAACTGCTAATGAAATAATGGACTGAGGCAATGACTATCAATGGCTGTTAAAAACATTAAGTGAAAGGCAGAAGGGCAAGCTTTGTGATGGAGAGATCAGGCTGACTACACCATTAATCAATTTGAACATCACAAAAAGTAGGACAACCATAACGTCCTGTGTCTCCTGATCTGATACAATAGGAAGTACACAGCACATCTCAGAAGAATTCTTCACAAAAAAGTTGAATCTGAATCTGATCAAATCTTGAGATCTAATTACCAGTTTGTAGAAATATAGAAGACAGAGGATTATAGATGAAATAATTATTCAAAGTAATCCAATGGGTGGGGTGAAAGTGAAACAAGATTAGCCCTGAGTTGACAATTGTTGAAGTTGGCTGATGAGTACTAGAGGGTTCATTTTACCTTTTTCTCTACTTTGTATATGTTTGAAATTTTCCATGACAAAACACTTAAAAAATTTGAAGAAGGTCTGCGGCCTGGAAACTGCCTCCTTCTCTAGCCTACTAGTCTGCGGGGAGAGTAGTAGCAATGTGGACTTTTTCAAATGTTTCTTGAGCCCTGAGTTGGCCATTGGGAGCTGTATCCACTAGCATCAGTAGTGACGTTCTCCAGGAAGGCTCACTCTGCCAACAGGACTCTGCAACAGCCATGCCAGGGAGGGGCCGGGCCAGCGCCTCCTCCAGCCCAGGTCCATTCAATGGAACCCGCTCTGGGAATCTATGGAAGCACAGAGCACTTCCATCTCCAGCCTGGCCTCATCATGGCCCTCTCAAGGAGGCCAAGGACTCTTTGCATTTGGTGATAAGAAGAATAAACCATCTTTTCACCCTCTCCCATAAAAATTTCCTTGGAAACCACTGACAAAAATGGAAATTACCAACTTCTTAATCACCATCAATACTTAGATCAGAAATGATACAGTAATTTGTAGTTCCTTTTCACATACAAGATCATATTTATTTTGTAAATAGCCTAAGAGAGGTTAGGAGCCTGGCAAAAGGTCATAACAAAAGTGGTAGAGCCAGAACGTACCCAGCCAACTTCCTTCCACCACTGCGCACAGCTCCTGCCCTGAGCCCATGTCCCTTACGAGCTCACCCTGATCTCCACACCCCCTCAAGGATACTCAAACCAATTCCTCTCATGGGAGTTCCCTGAGACTGCCTCGCTGCTGTAGCTCAGCCCCTGGCAAATGAAGGATCTGAAACATGAGGTTCCATCAGGAAGTTGATAGGGAGGCTGATAGGTGTCAAAGCTTGGTTGCTGACTGGTTCCCTTTGATGCCTATGTTTGCTTCCTTGAATATTACTCTCCAACTTGATCTCCCTGCCGACTCCATGTAATTTTCCCTCCTCTTTCCCAAACCACTAGCCACCACCACCTCCCCACATCATTATCCCCACTTGGTCTTCTCTGAGCCAGGGCTGGAAGCAGCAGGCCAGCTGAGAGCAAAGTGGACTTTCTGGAAACTGAAATCCTCAGGGAACACCTTCGGGATTCGCAGGAGGCCCAGTGGATGCCCCTCTCACCAGCTGCTGCAATTTGCATGTCAATGTGGCTGCTGGCTCTCCCACCAGACGCAGGCCTACTCCTGGACAGAATAGCTTGTGGCATTCGGTTTTTGTGGTAAGAGAACATGAATCCCACTCCTGACACACAAAGAACAGGACATCCAGGCTGGCACTCTCCCCTCCCTCCAAGAGCTCCAGATATTTCTTCCATCTCTGGGAGGACGTGTGCAAGCCACACATGTTGGAACACTCAGGTAGGAGCACTTCATCAGCAGAGCTGAGTCTTTTGCTCACTAAATATTACACATCACAACTCCATTAACAGCTTCTCCAGCCTCATGACAAAGCTGGCAGCACTGGCATCGCTGTGCTACCAATGGGAGAGGGGCAGGATTGGCCCTCCTGTGTTCTTCTGTGTCTCTCACTCCTGAAAACTTACCTAATGCTACAAAGGGAGAGAATGGAGAAAGGCCAATTCGTAAGAGATTCAGACTAACAACTCAGCTGGGAGCCCCCACCCGTCACTGGGGAGCAAGCAGCTAGTCATTCCTTGTCAGAGCATTCAAGGTCCTTCTCATCACATGGTCTGAGCTCAGACATCATTCTCTCATAGGAGCCTTACCTGACATCCCCAGTCCAATGCGGCAGGCTTTATTATCCTCTCTCATGCTACCTCGTTCTTATCTTTTCTATCACTCATCATACTTTGTAATTGTAATTTCGTTTGTGCACTTTGTTTAGTATCTGTCTCTCCCACTGGCTTGCCACCTCATAAGGGCAGGGACCCTGTTTGCTTTATTCATCATGTTATTCCTTGTGTCTGGTACGATGTCTTGTATATAGCAGATGCTTAAATGACACTTTTGAAATAATGAACGAGCCCCAATCTATGTATCCCCCTGAATCTCCCATGATTCTCCACATGTACTCCATTCACTAACTCCCTCTTACTCATCCCCCTCTGGGTCTCTGCTGGTCTCCTCCTTAGAATCACCTCCCAAACTCCTCTCCAGTCTTACTCATCCTTAAAGGAAGCGGCTGTATTCCTCTGTAGTTCTGTTTCATGAGAGCAAGTCTCTTCTTTTCCAGACTGTAAGCTCTAGGGGCAGAAGCTAGAGAAATTAAAATGGGAGTTGGGGGTGGCTAGACACAAAATGCGACCCATCAAAGTGGACATCTCAAATCACGATATCACATGTATCAAGTTATGTGCTAGAAGTTAGAGGCTTTGGGGATTGGTTGAGAGCTCACTAGAATAGTCAGGGAAGACTTCCTGGTGAAGGGGAGTTTATACAGACCTCTGAAGAATGGGTAGGAGTGGAATAAGCAGAAAAGGAGAGGGAAGAGAATTCTTAAGAGGAGAGGAGGCCTCAAGATGCCAATAGACGAGAGGAGGTGATAGGTCTGGCTGGACCTAATAGAAAGACAGTTGGCATGAATGGTAGAAAGTATGGCCAGCTAGGAGGGGCAAAAGCCTAGTGTAGAGGACTCAAAAGCCAGTGGAGAAGTTTCCTTTCTCTTTTTTTTTTTTTTTTTGAGGAAGATTAGCCCTGAGCTAACATCTGCTGCCAATCCTCCTCTTTTTTGCTGAGGAAGACTGGCCCTGAGCTAACATTCGTGCCCATCTTCCTCTACCTTATATGTGGGATGCCTACCACAGAATGGCTTTTAGCCAAGTGGTACCATGTCTGCACCCAGGATCCGGGCCGGCGAACTCCGGGCCACCGAGAAGTGGAACGTGTGCACTTAACCGCTGCGCCACCAGGCCGGCCCTGCCAGTGGAGAAGTTTCAGTTGATGTAGAAGAACTTAATTAGGCCCCAAATTGTGAAGGAAATATCATGGGCCTAGAAGTCAGGATACCTGGGTTCTAGTCTAGGCCATGCCAACCTCCAGCTGGGTTATGGCCAAGCCTATTTCCCTTTCTGGGATTCTGCTTATATATCTGAAAAACGGGCAAAAGCAATTTTCCCAATCTGCTTCACAGGGTGGTTCAGGTGCTTTAGAAACCTCTTTTCATCTACCTTAAAAAGGAATTTAAGATAAGTCTAAGACGACTGCATCCAAAAACTTCACACAAAGATGACGGATTAGGGCCACGGGACAGGTAGAAAGGAGAGTTGACACCCTACCGAGGGCAAGAAAAGGGTGCATGAAGAAGGTGGCATTTTTGTGATAGGCCTTGAAAGACAGGAAAGATTACATATTCACAGAAAACTAGGGAAATGCTGCTCAGAATAAGCTCCACAGTGGGTTTTTTGGGACATGTTTGTATTGCACACACACAATCGAGCCATGTTTATTGCTACAGTGTTGTTCCTAGCTCCTACTTTTGCATTTTGCAAAGAGCAACATGTCTTCCAGGTGCCCTGGCTTCTGGCCCAGTTTGAGAACTGCTACCACAGGGAGCAGGGGGGCAATGGAGTCCAGGGGTAGAAGCATGCTCACGCTCCCACTCAGTGGCCCTGGTTTCTCCCTGTGAAGCCAAGGAAATATGAAGTCTAACTGTCTTTCTTTTCTTAACTCCAGTCCTTTAGGCATTTGAAAACCTTAAAATGCTTTCCCTGAGACCGTTTTTTTTTTTTTTTTTACAGGCTGAACAGCCTCAGTTCTTCCAACTGTTCTCACATGACTTGGTTCTGACTTCTTTCATCATTCTAGTCACTCCCTCTCTTGAACGATAACGGTAGCCTAGAATGCAGGGCTTCAGATAGCTCTGACCACTGCAGAACTGGACTATCACCAACTGGGAACTAAACTCCATACTTCTATTCATGCAGCCCAACAGCACATTAGCTTTTCTGGTGGCTGTGTCACATAGGAGACTTAATTAAGTTTTCTGCCCACATAAGCACTAGCTCCCTCTCAGGGTCTACCGTAGCCTACCCAATCACACAGCCTCACCTAGATGCCTATTTAAATTTCACATTCCTGGATCCAGCCAGTTTCCTCTCTGAGAATAAGAGTCACATTACAGATTACACCACACACACGTGGTATAGTTCCTAATAAGCATGAAACCACCACTTCACTTGCCCCGGTGGACACTTACCTGTGTTAGCAGCTGGCCTAGCCCCGGATGCGATTCCAACACTGCTAAGGCAGAGGGCTGCCCTGTTTCAGATGTATCCTGAGTGCAGTATAACAACAGGTACAGCTATTAAACATGACCACGAAACCTCAACTGACAATAATAGAAGTACAATACCAATATTATGGATGGTGGCAGCCCCACAGTAATCTGTGCTGGTCAGATCACATGGAGAGCTGTGTCTGGTTCCAGAGGTGAGAAACTCAAAAGTATCCACTAAAGCAGCCAGGATGACTGGGGATTTGGAAAACAGTCTCCAGGAAAATGGTAGAAAGGAAAAACAAGGCCTGTTTAACTTGGGAAAAAGAGTGCTAAGGCTGTATAGCCCACGGTGGGGCCTTTCCTCTCCAGGAACTGCTGGCTTAAGGGTCTCCCCTCACAGCCTACTCCTTCTTGCTCCTTTGGTCAAAAGCTTATGGTTTCGTCTTAAGTGTGGCCAACCACTTATGTGATATTTATGAGATCTCTTCGTGAATCTGCCTCTTTTTCCCTCTTATCTGCTCAGCAGAGTCAAGGTTACTTCCTCTTACCTGGCCTATTTATTTCCAAAGGATCATTAACTTCGTATCAAGCCAATACTTCAGAAACCCATGCTGAAGATCAGGGTAGGAAAGATCAGTTTTCTCCACTCATTTCTTAAAGAGCCACATCAGACTCCAGCCCCTTGGTGAAACAGATTGCTGAGCGGGCTGACATCTCCAAGAGTCCTCCTTTCCTGTGTTCTTTGCTTAGGATAACTAGAGGATTCAGGCTGCCAGGATGGCAAGAAGAGCACTAGAACTGATGTTTCCCCCTCTGAAGACCATGGCAGACATGGAGAATAAACCATGTCACTCTTTCACTGAACCAGGACTCTGACGCAGAATTCACCTGAACACACGCTCCAGGCAGCCGCTACTGGTCTATGGGCATTGGCGTAAGGGGTGAAATCTGCTTATCACCCCTGCTTTAGGTAGCCCATGGAATAAGGGGTGTAAAATGATTACGCAGGAATGCCCCTTGAGCTGCTGTGACCAGTGGGGACATTTAATGGTACTGTAGACAAAGTTCTAAGGCACCTTAATCAGGAAGTCAGTTTTTCAGCTTAAATCCCAACTGAGAAGGGATTCTTCCTGCTGAGAGATTCGGACTATAATCTCTACATTCTCTCCTGCTTAGCAGAACACAAAGGGGAAGGGCCCAGCCTACAGGTAGAAAGGAGAAAGAGAACTGAGGCACATGGCAGCCATACCATGACTAAAACTAAGTAGAAAAGGGTAAAGTGTACAGTCTCTGGATTACATCTCAAGGAAGCTGTCAAAAAAAATTAATGGTGAAAATGCTGGTTTCACCAAACCAGCGTTTAGTAGAGGGACTCGAAGGGAAGTAAAACCCCCTTAGCAATACCATGAGGAAAACTTAGTATTCGCTTCTGCACCTGACCCAAGTTCACTAAGGACTTCCTAACATGGCAACAAGTTCAGAGCCTGAGCCAAAGCAGCAACATCCCACTGGAGCCAGCATGAGGGACAAGGGTGTGGGTTATAAAAGAGGCTCCGAAGCACTGGGGAGTGTACAAATCCAGACTGCATCAGAGGAAGACTAATTTTTTTTCTTTTCTTTTCTTTTTTTTTAAAGATTGGCACCTGAGCTAACATCTGTTGCCAATCTATTTTTTTTTGTCTTCTTCTTCTTCTTCTTCTCCCCAAAGCCCCCCAATACATAGTTGTATATTGTACTTGTGGTCCTTCTGGTTGTGCTATGTGGGACGCCGCCTCAGCGTGGCCTGATGAGTGGTGCCGTGTCCCTGCCCAGGATCCGAACCGGCAAAACCCTGGGCTGCCGAAGTAGAGTGCACGTAACCACTCAGCCACGGGGCCAGCCCCCAGAGACTAATTTCTAAGCCAGAGTTTCCCTAAGAGCATTCCATGAAACACATTGGTTCTGTAAGATGTCAATAGATGGACCATGAAAAAGGTTCCATGGTTTCTTAAGCTTGGGAAACACCGGGTCAACAAAACTGAAGGCTTCTTTACCGCAGGACTTCTCAAGGCCAGGAACATTGATGGGAGAGTGTGTAGCGTTTCCCCAAGAAATCAGTCTATAGATTCTTTTTTCTCCCCCTACAAAGTATCCCATAGGACCAGTATTCCTAAGAATATACTATAGGAAATGCTGGTCTAAGCATGATTGGCTTAGGGCTTCACCAATTCCTTTATAAGGATAAAATGGGAAATTAATATGGGAAGTATAAATCACATATAGCTTGTACATAATTATGTTTAAGTTAACTACATAGTAAAATATATAAAGTTCTCACTCCACAGTTTGGGTACAGTTAATTTAATAAGCCTTAAAGTACTCCTTCAGGTATTATTCTAGAAAGATAGATGAGGTGGACGCTGGTTATGACAGCCAAGAGTGTAGTGGCAAAAACAGGAAAAACCAGGCTAGGAAGCACAGTAGCTGGGCTCCTTTCTGCCTGGGTGTGGCCTCTTGTCATACATATACCCCTCAGGGCTAGAAGGGTCACTCAGAGACCCTTGAGGGTCATACACCCTTCATGCTGGTAGTCCCCCTCACTTGTGCACACACTCACATCCATCATCATCACCACAGAAACTTAAACTTGACCCTCAAGAATCACAGCCATCTGATCCTCAATTTAACGTCTCTGAATGACAACAGCAACAGCAAATGCAAGTAGGTGTTTGCTTGAACTGGCTTCTAGGAACGTAAAGTCTAGGGGGAACTCCTACTGGCCCCTGTCTACCCGTCCCCCAGGCCAGATCCCCTGGGCCTCCTTCCTGGATGAATTCCCCACTCCGAAGTCCCTCCATACAGCCCACAGTTCCCCGGCTGCCTCATGGGGAGGCCTTTGGGTCATGGGCCACTTTCTGATCTCCAGAGCAGAGCCAAATCCAGAGCAGGTCCCGCTCTGCCTCCTTCCTTCCTTCCTTTCTCCTGCCCAGATGGTCAGATTCCCACCAGTCTCCTCACGAAACAATGACCTGAGAGCCTGCTGAGCCACGCCTCTTGCTTCCTTCAACCACTGCCTCTGGGTGTCTGCTGTTAGCCAGATTCTCCCCTTCCCGCCCCCAGTTCTCCCAGGGTCTGCTGGGAGGCATGAAGCAGCCAAGCCCAGGAAGTGAGTCTCCCATGTCCCCTTTCCAGATAGAAGGCTCCATCTGCCCTTTCAAGGAGGGGAGAGGGTCCCTGAGGCTAATCAAGTTTGGGTGAAAAAGGCTCTGTTTTCCATTTCTGTTCACTCTGGGCTATAGTCAGTGAAGGGCAGCTGGCAGCTGAGGGCTGGAAATGACTCAGCCTGACTCCTAGCTACCATGGCTTGCGCCTTTAAGAAGCCCAGTCACCTCTGAGTGACCTCACCCCAGAAGCCTGCTCCCTTGGCACGCCTTGCCTGGAAGACAGCAGCCTGGGCACTGCTTCTTCCTTAAGAGCAGCTTTCCAGGCTGGTCTCAGAGAAGGGAGGATGTGTCCTTTTCTATTCTGACTCTTGCAGGTGAGGCAGTAAATCACACATCCATTCTAGAAGAAATCAGGGAAAGGGCCCAGCTCAGTTAATCAGTCAGAAAAACATAGGTTGGACTAGAATGACAGTAAAAGTCCAGGCCAGAAAGTGCAACATAAAACACTCTCTCAGCCAACAAAGGATTTTATTTTTCCTTCATCAAAGTACTGTGGGAAAAAAACCAAACCAACAACAACCCACCGTGGCTCCTTACTGCTACAACCCACTTGTGTTCATCAAAGCAGGTTGCAGGGGAAAGTATTCACTGGCAGGCGAGCGCGTTTCTCAGTGTCCTTTTTGAGGCTGTGGGGTCAGTGTCACTGTGCTCTTTGGTTTTCCAGACTCCCGGGTCCCCAGTAACCCTAAGAATGCAGCTTCAATAGCACAGTAAAGGAAAACAGCAGCCCTCTCCCATATAAGCAGTCCCTGAAGCCAAGGGGCACACAGACCTCTGAATTTGCTGGGGTGGTGATGGTGCCTCTTGCCACCCAGATGTCCATGCCAGAAACCTGGGAGTCATCCTTGACTCCCTACCTCTTCACTCCACCTCCAAATAGCTAGCACATCCTGCCACTTCCTCTTGATTAGCATCTGTATCTACGCCCCTCCTCTCTTTCTGATTTAGTGTAGGCCTTCATCAGCTCTTGCCTGGATTATTATTGCACTCACCTCCATATTAGTTTTCCAATCTCCAATCTCACCTTCTCCAGTCTCTCATCCACCATTGGAGTGATAGTGTTAAACTCAAATTTGATCATGTTATTCCCTTAATTACAATGCTTCATTCATTCAAATGCATCCTTTTATTTCTTCCTCCATGCCTTTTGCCTGAAACTCTTGCCCTCGCCTCATCTTATCAGTCTGCCAAGCTTCTAGTCCTCTTCCAAGAGCCAGTTCACAGTGTCTCCTCTGTGAAGCCTTCCCTGACCACTTGCTGAGAGCCCTTCCTGTCTTCCTTCAGCCCTGCTGGACCCAGTTCTTACTTCTTGCAGTGCCATCACCCTGTAGTGCCTTAATCCGTCTTGACTGTGCATAGCCCTGGAGCAAGATTCTGTGTGATCCAGCCCAGCACAACATCCAGTGGAAAGCAGATTCTGAGTGTTTGTTGACTGAGGAGATGAGTAGTAATGGAGGAGCTGGAGGCCTGAACAAACCTGGTGATCTTCACTTTGCAATACTGGAAAAGAGAGGAGGCTGAGCTTCCTTCAGGAACCTGAGAAATACTACTAGGTCATGAGCTACATGGACCCACCAGGAGAATCCACCCTTAAACTGAAAAGTCATCAGACTACAAGGAGGCAACTTACGGCTCCCAGATCACAGAATACATACAGGTCAATTTTCCATAGTGGCTTTTTGCTATTTTTACAATGTTCTCTTTGCTACTTTCAGGAGATGCTGTGTCCCACTCACTGGATTAATGTCCTGACCATTCCCATCCCTGAGTGTCAGGAGGCAGAAGGAATCTGAAACTCTTTCCAAGCTCACATGGTCAAAGGGTCAGAATGTCAGCATTCCTCATCTTCTCCCAAGGGAGGTGTCGCTCCTTGTCAGGAACACCCGCCACTGCTCTCCACTCTTTCCTGATATGTATCTAAAATCTTCCGTACTTGTTTGAGCCCATCCTTCTCCTGGCTACCCATTGGAGGGGGCTCACCTATCGCTACCCTTAAAGTTCCTAGAACTGAGCATACGTTCATGAACTAAACAAATGAGTTAACAGATAACCTGGGTTTCAGGGAGGCCAGACTAGCATTTCTCTCAAGCTTACAGAGACCCCATCTGGTGCCGTATGTCATCCATTTTTTTGTCTCTTTGGCCTCTGATAACACAAGAGGCAAGGTGTTGCCTGACACAATTAAGTACTTAAAAGCTCCATTTGTTTTTTTGCAACAAATCTCTTCATCTCCAATTGCAGTCGAAGAGAAGACGTAGACTGTGAGGGCTGCACCAACCAGCCCAGCAGACAGACAATAGGGCCAGAGAGCCTCTCCCTGCTGCCCACACACAGCAGCACAAATTCAACAATTGCTCAACAGAGAGCTCTGACAGCTGGGAGTTTCCCTAGGTCAGAGAGATGTATGGCTTGCACATAGAACTGACAGACAAGGTGTGCCTATCTCTGGCAGGTTCTTTGGGAAAATCTGTGCTCAGAAACACTCAGGATTATCTAGATCGCCACAGCAGGAGTCGAGCCCAGGGACTAGGTCTCCAAGAGGAGCTCTCATTCCTTTCCTAAGGAGACAGGAAGAGACCCTGGGGAGCTCTCAGGGATAGGCCGGGGCCTGGTTCAGCTGCTGAGATGCAGCCAGGCCAATTAAATAACTGGTATGATGAGGAAAGGAGGGAGGCCTCTTCCTTCAGGCAAATGCCCACCCCAGACAGGAGGCTCCATGCAGCTGTGCCAACAGCAGCAGCAACGACAGGGCAGGGATTTCTTCCTCTTCCTCCCACTAGCTGAGAACTATGCTTAAATTAGCACCTTGGAAACACCCAGATCTGCTGGCTGCGCCTTCTCTCCCAGCTCCTGCTACTCCCCTAGGCCTTCTTTTCAAGCCTGAGTTTCTCTTTCAAGTAAAAAAAGGAAAAAAAAAGACGCTTTCCCCCTACAGCTCATCTTTCCAAGTAAGAAATGGCCTCTAGATTCTTCCTATCACTATGGATGGGGGACACTTATTTGATGATGGAGCCATGTGACAGCCTCTATCAGTACAGCTTGCTCCAAAAAGGAGCAATGATGCTGACACCAGCATTGTCTTGTTTCCCTTAGGGCTTAAGGAGACAGCCTTCACTCTGCCCTCAGAGGGGCTCACACTGACAGAGTCAGCAAGAACAATAAACTGCTGCTGAACTGTGAGCTCCAGAAGGGCAGGGCTACGACCTGTGTCTGTGTTGCTAACCACCGTGTCCCCAACACCTAGTACAGCATCTGGAACAGAGCAGATGCTCGATAAACATTTGGTGAATAAATTTGCTGAATCAATGATATCAGGTCTTTATAGTACTCTTTGGAAGAGAGAGTGAGGAGCTATTATTCAAGGAGATAGTTTGCCTTCATTTCATAAGTGGGAAAACTGAGTCCAGAGAAAAGGAGAGACTCCTAGAAGTCTCAATAAATAATGGCAAAAAATGAAACAGGTCACAGTTGAGTCAAAGCTTGGGGCTCTAGTTTTTATGGTCTACCTGAATGCTCCTAAAAAACCCCTTTGCCCTTCTCTTCTCTGGTATGCCATCTTGCTTCCTGATGCCCTGAAATGAAGGCTGTTGGGGAAACTCCGCACAAGATTCTGCTGGTTTCAATAGTACACAGAGCATTTAAGGAGTTCTGGGGATCCCCTAGACTTCAACCTAGGAACAGGGGTCAAGAGGCAGAGATCTGAAGGGCAATGTCTTTGACCCCCAAATGGGGGATGACTGCATTGCTACTTCTTGAAGGCTCTCATTTAACCTCAACGAAGTATCCTTTTGCAGAGAAGGGTTCCTTTAGCCTTCACGGAAAGGGTCTGTAGGCAGCCACAACTTTTCTAAGTGCCTCCTTGCCATCAGCACTTCTACTTCAGAGCCACAAAGACCAGAAGCAGCTCAGGAGTCTTCTGGGGCCACTGCTCACTCAAACCATCCTCGAGTACTTCAGGCAATAACAGAGGCACCAAGGACACCTGAGAGAGCCTGGTGACCCCATTCCTTCCCCCTTTTCCCTTGACACCTAGTGCCTCCCTTCCTAGGAACCCCAGACAGGAGGCAAGAACCAAATCACCGCTTTCTTCTCCCGACTCACTAGGACCTCCTTCTCCTTTATCCACACTCCCTTTTGGTTCTTAATTAGATGCTTAGAACTGAGAGAGTAATCTAGTTGGACAAGCCAGACTGCCTGGAAAGATAATCTAGAAAGGAAAGTTCTTTTAACCCAGTCCAAAGTTCTTCCCCAGGTTTACGGGACAGACTTCTCACTAGGATTTTCTGGCTCCCCAAAAATCCAATGATGGCATCAGACTAGGAAAAAAGTCCAGCGGCATATCTCTCCATGGCTTAATATTGTACACTTCTGTGAAGCTTCTCTGTTTCGGCTTCTAGAACTAAGTTCCCCTCCAAAACTGGAGAAAAGCCACTTATCTCCTGCCAGGTGGCCTCTAATAATTCTCTCTACCCATCCCCCAAAAGGTGTGGCTTAGAGTTGTTCATGGGTCCCTGCCAAGGTCTGTCTTGGCTGCTGTAGTGGGCAGGTTGCTTGCTCAGGAAACCACAAAGCACATCTGTTAGCCAGGGGCCTGGGGGCCCCAGCATAGGACCTGTTCCTCACCTCCCCACCTAACATAGAGAGAGGAGGTTTAGGGAGCCCCAGCTCTTCAGGACTTGGAGAGTTCTGCTCAGCTCCAGCAGAGCTCAGAGAACAGGCCATCCACACCTTCAGGTTCCTGGCCCATCCCGCCTCCTTCCAGCTCTCCCTCAGGTTCTAAGGAGAAAGGAGAAGGAAAAGCGAACAGAACCGGGCACGCCTTCCCTTCCCCCTCTCCCCATACCAGCTGGCTAGGCCTCGGCGTCTCTCCCCCACTGCGGGGCAGACAGGCCAGTCAGGTAGCACCCCGGAGCGGTGGCCAGCGGGCATGATCTCCCCTAGGCCTGGCCTCGGTGCGCCAGCGTCGCCCTCCCTCTTCCATCTCCTCCGCGCTGGCAGCGATGACATCATTCCTCCCTGACTCCGGGACCGCGGACAGGCGGCAGGATCGGCGCCCAGCAAGGACTCCAAGCACGTAGGCCTAGGATGCTGGGGGCTCTTCCGAACCGGTGGGCACAGGCGACTCCAGCGCGGCCCCGCCCCCTCTTCCGGCGGTTCCCAGGCTCTCTCATCCGCGACCCCGATTCTCCATCTCGCCGCCGCGCTCTCCTCCCCAACTCCGGCTCGGGCACCCGCAGCCTAGACTGCCTGCGCTCTCCTCCGGGGAAGAACGGAATTCCACGGCCCTGTAGCGACCTCCTGCCCCCACCTGCCCAGCGTTCCCGTCCACATCCAGCGAACTAGCGGGCAGGCCCCTCCTCCTTTCCAAGCCTATTCCTGGTGCCTCTTAGCCTGACTGCTCCCTGGCCCCCTCCCCCGCCCTGAGCATCACAGGCCTCTAGGGCTAAATGCCTCCCCACCTCCCATCCCAGGCCCCTGGGCCTGCCGGCCGCGGTGCCCCACGACAATTCCCTTCCTTTCCCAGCTAGGGGCCTCCACTAGCGGTGTGCACCATTGTGCCCCGCTCGGTTCCATCGACGGCGCTCCCCGTAGCTCGCCTGGCCTGCCTCCGCTGACGGTGCCTTCCGCCCTAACAGGCCCCTTTGCCGTCACCCCGCGTATTCTCCCATGGTTTTCTTGTCCTGCAAATCCCCCTTCCCCGGCGATGCGTTTTCCTGGCTCTCTTTGCCCCATCCGAAGGCGCCCCTCCGCACAGTCTCCAAGGCCTGATTCCCTCCCTCCCCCTCAGGCAGCGCCCCCTCCCGGCCCTGGCCTGCCGCCGCCCGCCCCCTCACCAGCGGCTGCATCTCCGAGTGCGCGGTGGGCACCTGGAACCGGTCGATCTCCTCCATCATGGTGCCGGCGGGCGGGCGAGCGGGCCCGGGGCGGGCGCGGCCAGGGACGCCGACGGGACCGCGCGGGGCGGCGGCCCCAGGAGCCGGTGGGTGGTGCAGACTAGGCCGCCCCGGACGCGTCGGGCGGGCAGGCGGCCGAGCAGACGGCGGGGTGGGCGCGGGGCGGGAGGTGTGCTGGCGGCTGAGGCCGGCGTGGCTCCTTGGGCTTGCCCAGCGCTACCGCGGCTGTGGCCCGGCGGAGACGCAGGTCTTGCCTCGCCTCCTCCTCCGCCGCCGCCTCCTGTCAGCAGCTCAGCCACTGCGGTGACTCGGCAACTCCACTTCCGGGTCCGGGACACCGCCTGGATGCTGCATTATTCATGAGGAGGCGGTGCCTGGGCGCCCAGGCCCCGCCCACATGCAGGAGTTCCGAAGGCGCGCTGCCACGGGTCCTTTTATTCCTGAGGGGCGGGGCTTAGCGGCGTGGGCGGTCCCACGCGCCCAGCCCCGCCTCCCCCTCGAGCCGGGAGCGGGCCTAGAGGCGCCTGCGCCTTGGCTGCCGGTTGGTTGCTGGGTAACCGCGTCAGGGCGGAGCGGATGCCATCCTGCAAGGGCGCGGGGACCCACAAAGACGGCTGTCCCCAAAGAACCCCTGCGATTGGGAACTGAAGTGAAAGAGAATCCGGATTTCCTGTGCGTGATCCAGGGGACGGACAAACTTCTTGTCCTTAGACAAGGGAGCATTTTGTAGGCGCTCCAAGTGTTGAGGTGCTTCCCGCTTCTTCGAAGATGCCCCCGAAACAGCCGCTTCGTAGGCAGGTAACACATATCCTGATCTGCCCTTTCCCGATGATCTTTGACCTTCGGCGCCAGGGACCACTCATCATACCTCTCCCACTGATCCTTCAGCTTCCTTTCCCTGATGACCCCTAACCTTCTCTCTCCCTGTGAACCCTGGCCTAGTGTATTCCCACTGACCTCTGACCCTGTCCTACTCTTTCCCGCTGATCCTAGCCTCCTCTCCCACACTCTCCACACTCTTCTCCCTCACTCCACTCAGTCCACAGACCCATTCTGACCAGCCTATCCTCCTTAACCCCCCACGCCCACTCCCACCAATACCTTCTCATTGCCCTCCCCTTCTTGTTTCCAAGAAATTATGTGTAGGAGTTTGGTTTGGATTTTCTGTGCTGGGAAACTTGGGAGGAGAGAGAGGTCAGATAAAGACGAAGGTGAGAGAGACCTCCTTCCCATTCCTGACCCCCCTTCACACACTGCACACCCCAAACACTGGCTCCCAAGTATTCCTGGAGCCTCGTCTGTCTCTCTTCCCTGTGAGCCCCTGGTCCACTTCTGTGACTCATTCAGCCATGCGAACACTGTGCTCTTGTTGCCCCTTGGCCAGATGTCATCCTTCTCACAGGAAACCCCTGACCCACCCAGCACAGTTCTGCTCTCCTGCCTGGAAGGTGAGGTGAGGCCCAGCTTCTCAAGGAGCCCTCTGTGGTGAAGCCACTCAGTCCTTCAAGAATCACTTTTTCCAAACCTTTTATGAATTATCACTCTGGGACTAATATATGCAGTTTCTGGCTCTGTGAGGCAGGACTTATATTTAGTGACCCTAGATTTCCCTCACTCAGGCCTAGGTATTTGGAGATGTGGAGCGCAAATCAGCGTCCCTGCTGTTTGACTGTACGTACTTTGGTCTGGCCTCCTCCAGGTTAGCCTTTGCTCCTTTCCTTCTCTCGCCTGGCCTTCCTTAGCGGGTGGACCCATCTTTCTTAGATCTCTGCAACCATGGGGAGGCTGCTATTCCCGCATGGCCATGCCCTAGCTTTATGTCCGGGTTGAACTGTATTTTGAAGCTCAGGCACTGTGCTTGGGGCTACTGATTCTTAACTTACATGCAGTTTATTTTAACTTCAGCATTACTGAGGTCTGGTTAACATACAACGAAAGGGACCATTTTAGTTGTACATGTTGACAAATTTTGACAAACTTATACACTTGTGAACCACCACCACAATCAAGGTATGGGACACTCACCCCTAAAAGTTCCCTTGTGCCTCATCCCAGTCAGTTCTCCCCAACCCCCCAGCCCCTGGTAACCACTGATCTGCTTTCTGTCACTACAAACTGGTTTTGTCTTTTCTAGCACTTGCAGTTTGAACAAGATTGGGGATCTGTTTCTCCAGCCCACTGGGGAGACATCAGGGGCTAATTACACTGAGAGCAGAGAGAGGTGACAGCACACGAGAAGCAGAGAAACCTGGGTCAACTGGCCCTGTACCCATCAGCACTGCTCCCTGGAGGGAAGGCTTGTTTTAGTACAGTGTAAATATTGGTGTTGGGTGTGAGAAAAGGCTGGGTTGTGCTAGGTTGTATTCATCTCTCTTTTGTCTCAGTGAAGCCCAACCTAGGTCAGTGGTAAGCTGGGTGTGGGAGAACCTAGAGAGGTTTGAGAAGTTATCCCTGTCCTCAGGTAACTCAGTCCCCTGGGGGAGACGGAACACAGACATACACAGATAAGGGAGGATGAGGTTCCTGAGGCTGAGAGAGAGAGAGACATGCAGGTTCGTGCAGCAGAAAAGCTTCAGGGTTGAGGCAGCTATGACTTGGATGACTTCAGTGGAGAGGGAAGGTCAGGGTTGGGTTTGTTAGGGGCCAGAGAAGAGTTTATCCTTTTTTTTTTCAGTGAGGAAGATTGGCCCTGAGCTAACATCTGTACCGATCTTCCTCTATTTTATATGTGGGATGCTGCCACAGCATGACTTAATGAGTGGTGTGTAGGTCTGTGCCCAAGATCCAGACCTGCGAACCCTGGGCCATGGAAGTGGAGCGTGTGAACTTAACCACTATACCACCCAGCCAGCCCCAGACAGAGAAGAGTTTAAACTCCATTGTTCATGTCACTCCACTCATCAGACCTTTCAGTGGCTCCCTCTTGCTCTCGGGCTATAGTCCCAGAAGTCCAGGTTGCTTTGTATCGCCTACAAGGCCTTGCACAGTCTAGTCTTTGCTACCTACCCTACTTCAGATCTCACCATTGCTCTGTGAATATTCCACAGTCCCAGCACGCTCAACTGCCCTCACTTCCTGGAAAGTGACATCCACACTTTTTCTCCTCTAGGCCTTTGGAATTGCTGTTTCCTTTGCCTGCCTGGTACAGTCTTTTCTATCTGCTGCCACCTGCTCCATGCCACCCTGCCCCAAATTTCTCCTTCATCTCCTGTCCCCACATCAGGTCTCAGCTTGGCTGTCATATTCTCCTACAAAAGAGTAAGTCCCCTTTCTGGAGACAGGATAGGATGATATCCCCACTAGACTATAAACTCTGGGGTGGCAAGGATCATGTCTGTCTCATCCATTGTTGATTACCCTGGACCTAGCACAATGCCTGGAATATATTAACTTCTGAGAAAATAAGTTGTATATGAATTCTGAATGCCTCGAGTTGTTCTTTGGAAATTCTGATCTGAGCATGTTTGAAGGGTAGGAAGGGGTGAGCCTGGGATGGGGAGACTAGTGGGGAGGGGTAACAGGGAAATGTCACTGTAGAAGCATGTTTTCCAGGTTCGTGTCTGTATCTGCTTTGGCAGTAGGGCTCTGAGTGGTTCAAATGTGAACCAAGTGTGCCCACACCTTAGGAGCTGGGTGTTGGAAATTAAGGAGTCGAAAATTCTGATGATGTAAATAGTCATTCTCATTCAACAATTATTTATTGAGGGCCTACCATGGGCCAGGTAGTGTTCTAGGTATTGGTGGTATGGCAACAAAGAAAACAACAACCCATGCTCTTGTGGAGCTTATCTTTTAGTTGGAGGTAAATTGTCAATAAACAAATAAGTAAAATATATAGATTATCAGACAGCGAGAGGTGTCAAGGAGAAAAATAAAACAGAGGAATGGATTAGGGTGTTCAGGAAACCAGAAGATTATGATTTAAATAGGATGGTCAGGGAAGGCCTCACATTTGTCGCATTTGCCAAAGACCTGAAGGAAATGAAAGCGCTAACTATGATATCTAAGGGGAAAGCATTCCAGACAGAGGGCATAGCAAGTGTAAGGTCCCTGACATGGGAGCTTGCTGCTACACATGTTCTGGTTCAGCAAGGAAGGGATGGGGAAAGTGATGGGAAATAAGGTCAGAGAGGTGTATCGCCTTACCGCACAGGGTTAATCAAATAACCCACGGCATATTAAACTGATCATGATGGAGCGCCATGAATCATAATTTGTAATTAAAATGCATGAATGTCGGGCACCATAAACCATGACCAGCTCAAAACATCCCTGGTAATGCCCCAATAACAAACCGTCCTTCCTGAAAATTGCGAGAATTCCAACTGGCTGCCTGTGTATATATGCAGGAGGAGCTTTGCAACACTGCCAAACATTGCCTGGCAGCCAGACTTCTTAGTAGAGAACTGAATTAGAGTCTTCTGTGAACTCCAGTTAAAAGCTAATTTTAGTTTATGACTAACAAATTTTAGTATTCCTTTATAACTCAGTTGGTTACTATAAAAAAAAAAAAATCAAAGTCTGGAATTTTGCATCCGTTGCCTGTAAGAGCCAAAGAAAAGACTTGTGTTTTCAGATCATTCTGTGGTCTGTTCAGAGGTCCCTCTGGGACAATACTTTTAGAAATATTGATCTTGAGGTAGGGTGACTAGGGTAGGGGCTAGTGGGGAAGACTGGGTGCACAGCCAGAAGAGAGTCTTAGATAATTCAGAGATTTTGAGCCTGGTGACTGGACCTGGGATCCACAGAAGGAAGGACAGGAGGAGGGGAGCAGAATCGAAAGGAAGTTGGTGTGTTTCTCTGTGTCCAAAGTAAGATATCCTCACTCTTGTGACCCTTCTCCTCAGTGTCATCCTTCCACCTCTTATCTTCCTTAAGCCCTAGATATGACCCTTTGCTTCCTAAATCTCTCTCGAATCAAACCACTGCCACCTCCCTAGCCCAGCTGACAGTCATCTCCCACCCAGAGTGCTGTAAAAGCTTTGTAACTGTTTCTTCCCTCATCTACTCATGCCCCTTCCTATACACTCTCTACACTGCATCAAGGGATCTTTTCAAACTGTCAATCTGGTTTTGTCATCCTTCACTCAGAACCTTTCAGTGACTTCCCATTGCTCTTAGGATAGGATCTAAACTTTTAGATAACTCTTCAAGGCCTCTATGAGCTGATGCCCGCTTGGGTCTCTAAGCCTTAACTTGTACCACTCTTCCCTTTCAGAATTTGGAACTGCTGTGTTTCAGTTCTATATACTGTCCCCTCTTTCTGGAACACTCTTCACAGCCTCCCTCACAGATGTACTCACTTCTAAGATTTCAGCTCAAACATCAATCCCCACAACTCCCCCCAGCATCCCCTGCCCTGGTAACGAAGATAGGGTTAAGTTTCCTCTATTATATGGTCTCATTGCTCCTGATCCTTTCTTCCATAGCATACATCACAGTGTGTAATTATTCACTTGTTTGTGTAATCATTTGATTACTGTATGTCTCTCCCATTAGGCTGTGAGCTCCTTGAGACCAGGGCCTTTGGATGTTTTTGCTCACATCTTTATTCTCAGCCCCTATCACAGTGGCCATCACGTCAGAAGCTCTCAAGGAATGATTATTGAATGAATGATGAAATGTGGCTGGGGAAGTAGCAGTGAGTGCTATGGAAGCATGTGTAAGGAGATCCTAACATGGATTCTAGGGGAATCAGGGAAGACTTCTAGAAGGACCACCATGATTTAAGGTTTGAACAGAGGAAGAAGAGTCTAAAATGTAGGATAAGAAGGAATGACCAGACGGGTTAGAAGACAGCAAGGAAGAATAATGTCCCAGAAGCCAAAGGAAGAGTGGTTTATAGTGAGTTCACAGTGTTTATAAAGCATGTGATCAGCCATGGCACATACTGCTAAAGGGTCAATGAAGATAAGAACTAGACACAGCCATTAGATTTAATAGTTAGGAAGTCACTGGGGATCTTGGAAAGCAAAACTTCGGAGGTAAAAGCCAGACTGAACTGAGCTAAGAAGGCAGTAAGACCATATAGACAAAGATTTTTTAGGAGATGAAAGGAAGACTTGAATATGCTAAATGCTGAGAGGAGGGACCCTGGCACAGACAGGGAGAAGTTGAAGATGAAGGAGACGGATGAAACAATGATGAGCGCCAAGTCTCTGAGGAGGTGGGAGTAGATCTGCTGTGGACAGGAGGTGGAACACTTTGTAACGGAGAGGAGAAAGGAGGAAAGGATGGATGCAGATGATGATAGTTTAGACGTTTAGTGGCAGGAAGTTGAGAGCATTTTCTCTTCTCTTGTCCTAGCAGTGTTACGGAATTCCTTCTGGAAGTGATAACTAGAAAACAAATTTTGCCAATGGCTGTCCCATTTTGTTATGATTACAGTCATGCTATTTTCAGAGTTATGGTCTGAGGTTTGTCATGCACAATTATCAGATTATGAAACAGCTGTGAGCATTTGAGGCCAGAACTTGGTCTCCTCCCCTGTTTACTGTGGAGCCCAGCACATTGTTAGTACTCAGGACATGCCAGGTACTCAAATAATAATGGCAGAGGGCTCTTGTGCTTATCCCTGGGCTTTGCAGCCTGCAAGCTGGTGCTGTAAAGTAATTTTGATTCTCTGGCTCCAGCTGTGAGCAAGCCACATGAAACTGTTTTCTGCCAGTTAGGAATTTGTATGGACTGTCCAATCTTCCCAATCACTGAGACAGAGTTGTATGGAGGAAGCAAGCAAAGGAGATAGCTGTTGCTCAAACTATGGTCTCACTGCCTTGTGTCTCACAACACTTTGTCCTACTCCTGGGGTCACTGGATTCTGGTTTGTGTGGTGGGTTGATGTCCTCCCTTTGTCTTACCTCCTAGATTTGTGAACCCTTGGGCTGGGACCAACTCAACCTTGGTTCTTCTTTAGCTGTCATCCTAGGATCTGGTACATAGTACATGCTTAATATATACTGGATGAATGAATAATGATTGAGTGAATTAGTTGATGAGTAAATAAGTGAATGATGGAAAGATACGTACTGCAATACTCTAAGAAAGAACACTAAGTTTTTCTTTCTGGGCCTGCAGAAGAAGCAGTTCATGCCTCCTTTGTCCTAGCCAAAGCCATCTAATTCAGTTATTTATGTAGGGACCCTACTCCTAATGTTAAGCGTATTTCTCAACTTTTATTTTTACCTCATATTCATCTTCTCATTGACTTATTTTTTCCATGTGTTGTATAGTCAGCCTCAAATCCTGCTTTGGGACAAATTGGAATAAAAAGGGATACAAAAATCTGCTAATCCCTGGACGGACGCATGTTTCCAAGCCTCTGTATCTTTGTTAATGAGTTCGATCCCCCTGCCTGGAATGCCCAAGACTTTCCTACTTCTCCTGCCCTTTACGGGCCTGGCAAACTCTAAGGCACATATATTTCAGTTAAGCTGTTAAGTTACAAAGAGCAGAGGCTCACTCAAGTTACCTCAAGGACAGGAGAGTGGGTGAAGGGGGAAGGTGTATATGTGGGATTTTGTGGGTGGGTGTTTTAAATATATAGATAGCCTAGAATTGGAATTGGAAAACTATTGGTTCTGAAATAGATGCTAATACTATTGGTTCTGAAATAGGTGCTAATTACTTTCTCCATAGCTCTCATGCCCACTCTACTTCTCTTGGCAACTATGTTCCATTCCCTATTTTCATTTCCCAACCAGCTGACTTTTCTGTGATTTCTGTTCCCTCATAACTTTAGTGTGTTTCCAGATCATCATGGCCACTCTGGCTTCTCTCTGCTTCACAAGTATCTCCATCAATATCTCCACCCAACACCGGTTCTCTCTGTAGTCCCAGTTTAAACTCTTGGAGGAGGGATCTGATTGACCTTAGCTCATCTGCTCATGCCGGGCTGTATCAGGGAGAGAGAGGATCCTATGGCTCTCTAAGCAGCCAAAGCTGTGAGCAGGGCAGTTTCCCTTAGAAGGAGGCATGGTCTTTCCTTGGCTCCTACAATGCAAGGTACAACTTGTTTACTCCAGAGTAACTTCTACATCGTTTCTGATAAATCTTGTTCTCATACATTGTGCAGGAAGGGCCTCACATTTCTTCTAGCCCAATGCCTTTATTTAGGGCTGATATTTACATTAAGGTTCTGTTTTTCAAAAAAGCCTTTATTTTAGGGTTGGCATTTTTAAAAATAGCACATTTCTGAAAGGAATTTTAAAATGCAGCACACTTTACATATAATTTTTAAATACCTTGATATAGGGAACTTATATTCTGGCCACGATGGAGCAATTCATCCTGGAATTGCCATTACTGTGAATAACTATAGTCTTGGACAAAATGTATGAGGCAACTGTTTTAGGCATTCCCTCAGGACAGCGATTCCCGAGGGAAGGAAAACACCCAATGTGAGTCATGTGTTTATCCCTGCTCTCTGCCTGGGGACAATTTCTTGATCAAGGCTCAGGGAGATGGATCCAAAGGAGAGTATGATGATACTGGTGAGATAACCCAGATGTTGGAATTAGCAGAAAATGACTTTAAAGCAGCTGTTATAAATATTTTATAGACTGAAAGAAAACATTGAATTAATGGGTGGGGAATATAAGCAGAACAGTGGAAACAATAGAAAAATAAATATCAGAAATAAAAAATTTATTGGATAGGCCTAACAGCTGAATGTGAAGATGGGTCTATTGAAATTATCAAATCTGAAGAACAGAGAAAAACAAGATTAAAAAATAAAAAAGAGCCTTAGTGACTTGTGGGGATGTGTCATATATGTATTTGGAACGTATATGTGGTTGGAATCCCAGAAGGAAAGAGAGGAGGGGGAAAAATTTAAAGAAAGAATGGTCAAAATTTTCCTAAATTTGGTGGAAAACATATGATTATCAGAAGTTCAGTAATCCCAAAGCAAGATAAACGCAAAGAAGACCATATCTAGGTCCCTCATAGTCAAAATACTGAAAACTAAAGATAAAAATAAAATCTTGAAAGTTGTCAGAGAAAAATGACATTGTGTACAAGAGCATAATGATATGATTATGGCTGACTTATTGTAAACAATGGAGGTCAGAAGACAATGGAATGACATATTTAAAGCCCTTGAAAGAAAATTACCGTCAACCCAGAATTCTATGTCCAGCAAAAATATCCCTCAAACAGAAGGGTGAAATAAATACATTTGCAGATAAACTAAAGTTGGGAGTTGTCATCAGTCTTCACTACAAGAAGTACTAAAGGAAGTTCTTTAGCCTGAAGGAAAATGATACCTGATGGAAGCTCTGTACTATGGGAAGGACCAAAAAGTACTGGAAATGGCAAGTATGTGGCTAAAGATAAAAGACTAGCTTTTTCCCTTTCTATTAATTTCCTTAAAATACATATGAATGTTTAAAGCAAAAATAATACCATTGTAAGGTGGGGCTTATAATGTATATAGAAATAAAATATGTGTCAATGATAGAGCAAAGGATGAGGTGGTATAAATTGAATTAAGATGTAAGGTTATTACATTGTGAAGTATAAAGTGGTATGATATTTATTCTTAGTAGACTATAGTAAGTTTAGGATACATATTGTAAACCTTAGAGCAGCCACTAAATAGTAATACAAAAAGGCACAGCTAAAAAACTAAGAGAAAATAAGATGAAATACTAAAAAAAACTCAGTGAACACAAAAAAGGCAGAAGATGAACATAGGAACAAAAGCAGATAGAAAAAAATAGAAAATAAAGAGCAACATGGTGAAGACAACCATGCCAATACTTTCAATTAAAAGGCAGTTTATCAGGCTAGGGAGAAAAAAAAAGCTAGACCCAACTATATGTTGCCTATAAGAGACACAGTTTAATGTAAAGATATAGAAAGGTTGAAAATAAAAGAGTGGGAAAAGAGCACCATGGTGATGGCAAACGTAAGGAAGCTGTGTGACTATAGTATTATCAGAACTAAGTAGGCTTCAAGACAAGGAGTATTTCCAAATATAAATAGGGACATTTCATAATGATAAAGAGTCAATTCAAGATAAGACATAAAATCACACACGTGTATGCACCTGTTAATAGAAGTTCAAAGTGTGTGAATCAAAAACTGACAGACCTAAAAGGAGAAATAGAAAAATACACAATGATAGTTAAAGATTTTAACACTCTTTTCTTAGTGATTGAAAGATATAGAAGCTCTGTTAACCAACTTGACCTAATTAACATTTATAGAATGCTACACCCAAGAACTGTAGAATGAAAATTACACCCAAGAACTGCAGAATGTTCACAAAAATAGACCATATTCGGGACATAAAATAAGTCTCAATACATTTTAAAAGATTAAAATCTTACAGATTTTTTTTTTTTGAGGAAGATTAGCCCTGAGCTAACTACTGCCAATCCTCCTCTTTTCCTGAGGAAGACTGGCCCTGAGCTAACATCCATGCCCGTCTTCCTCTGCTTTATTTGTGGGACGCCTACCACAGCGTGGCTTGCCGAGCGGTGCCATGTCCACACCCGGGATCCAAACCGACGAACCCCAGGCCTCTGAGAAGCGGAACCTGTGAACTTAACCGCTGTGCCACTGGGCCAGCCCAACCTTACACATTTTAATTCAGTTCAAATTCAACATCCATCCAAGACAGAAAGATTTCAGCATTCCTGGAATAGTTTGACCAAAATGGAATTAAATTAAAAATAAATAGCAATATCTTTAAAATCCTCAAATATTTAGAAATTAAAGAACACACTTATAAATAATGCTCGTTAAAAAAAAGCACAAGGGAAATTAGAAAACATTTTCAATTGGATGGTAATGAAAATATAACATTACAAATTGTGAGGTCCTGCTAAAGCTGTGCTTAATGGAAATGAATAGCTTTAAATGCCTATTTTGGAAAAGAAGAAAAATTTAAAATCAATGTTCAAAGTTTCTACCTTAAGAAAATAGAAAAAAAAGAGCAAATTAAATCCAAAATAACAGAAGGAAGATTTATTTCATCAATTCCATTTATTTTATTGATTTATTGATTTATTTTATTGTCTCATAGAAACAATGAGAAAAACAATAGAGAAAATTAACAAAGCCACAAGTTGGTTCTTTGAGAAGATTAATAAAATTGGTAAAACCTAGCAGGGCCCATCGAGATTAAAAGAAAACACAATAGCCAATATCAGGAATGAAAAATGAGATCTTACTACAGATCCAACAGACATTAAAAAGGATTAAAAGGGAATATTATCAACAACTTTATGGCAATAAATTCAACAACCTAGATGGAATGGACAAAGTTCTTGAAAAACAGTTTACCTTAACTGACGTAAGAAGACATGGAAAATATGAAGACTTCATATCTATTTAAAGAAACTGAATTCATAATTTAAAACCTTCCCACAAAGAAACTCTAGGCACAAATGGTTTCACTGATGAATTGTATCAAATATGCAAGAATAAATAACACAAATTTTACACAAAGTCTTTCAGAAAATAGAGGAGAAGGGAAGAAGTCTCAATTCATTTGATGATCCTGGCATAACTCTGATATCAAAACCAAAGGTATTACAAGAAAAGAAAATGACAGGCCAATACCCCTCATGAACATAAATGCAAAAAAAATCCAACAAAATATTAGCAAATCTATTCCAGCAACATATAAAGAGAATAGTATATCAGACTAAGTGGGCTTTATCCCAATAACACAAAGTTAGCTCAATGTTAAAAAAATCAATCAAGGATTTCTTTGTATTAACAGAAAAAAAGGGAAAAATCATATAATGACATCTCAATAGATTCAGGAAAAAAAATTCAACATCAATCCATGAAAAGATTATTATAAGAGTCAAATGAGATGACGTACTCGAAAGTGTTTAGTAAACTGAAAGGTGCTATATAAGTGGAAGGGATTTTTATCGTCATCCCTCTGCTGTGACACCCTGAGATTTATAGGCTCCTTGTAGGCTCCCTATAAGGACTTCCCAGGACCCAGACAACACATTTTTCAACTATTCAATAAATGCCCTCATGATGGGACTCAATTGCCATGCATGGCAGACCCTGATAGAATAATGAAATAATGACAACCACAAAGTCCATACGGCCACTGTTACCTGAGGGCTTACTGCGTGCCAGGCTCTGAGTTAGGTGCTCTTTGTGCCTTGTTTTATTTTGTCCTCAGAGCAACTCTTAGGAGGGCACTAATATTTTTCTCTACCTCATGGATGAGAGAATGAGGATTAGAGACTAAATACCTTGCTCAAGGTCTCACATATACTAGTTCATGGCAGAGTCAAGAATCCAGCCAAGGCTTACTCAGAGCTTCAGCTTTTAAACCCTCCCCTGCCTTGCCTTCTGCAGCCTTACGTGAGAAGGGTCCCACAGAACTGGCTTCTGCCCTCTTGGGCTTCCAGGGAGGCGTGAGCCTGCTCTCATATCCCCTTTTTCTGCATTCTGAGCACTGTGCTAATAACACTGCATTAACAGGAAAGAAAAATCTCTTTAACTGTACTTTGTTGATTTAAAAAATTCTTAGCATTTTTAATTATAAAAGTAATGCATATTCACATTTAAAATATTAAAACCATGACAATGAGTATAAGGTGAACAGTATTGTGCCCTTCCCCACAATTCCCCAGTCTCATTGCCTTGACTAAACACTATCAACAGATTCCATATATTCTTCCAGAAATTTTGTATGTATATGCAAATACACACACACACATTTTCTTGTTTGTTTTTTTGTTTTGTTTTGTTCCCTATTTTATTTTTTATTGAGTTACGATCGTTTACAACCTTGTCAAATTTCAGTTTTACATTGTTATTTGTCAGTCATATTATAGGTGCATGACCTCGCCCTTTGTGTCCCCCTCAATCCCTCTTTCCCCTGGTAACCACTAATCTGTTCTCTTTGTCAACGTGTTTGTTTGTCTTCCACGTATGAGTGGAGTCATACAGAGATTGTCTTTCTCTATCTGGCTTATTTCACTTAATGTAATACCCTTGAGATCCAAGGTTGTTGGAATGGGACGATTTTGTCATTTTTTATGGCTGAGTAGTATTCCATTGTATATACATACCATATCTTCTTTATCCAATCATCAATCGATGGGCACTTAGGTTGCTTCCACATCTTGGCTATTGAATGCATATTCTTAAAGTAAGCAGATGGGTCATCTATTCCTGTAACTTGCTTTTTTATTTAATAATATACCTTGGAGAACTTTCCATAAAAATACATAAAAGTTTACCTCGTTCTTTTAAAAATATGCATAATATCCCATTGAATGGCTATACAGTAATTTATTTAACTAGGCCCTTGTTGATGAACATTTAGGTTTTTTCTATTCTTATTTTATTTATTTGTTTATTTATTTTTTAAAGATTGGCACCTGAGCTATCTATTGCCAATCTTTGTTTTCTTTCTTCTTCTTCTTCTTCTTCTCCCCAAAACCCCCCAGTACGTAGTTGTATATTATAGTTGTAGGTCCTTCTGGTTGTGTTATGTGGGATGCCACCTCAGCATGGCTTGATGAGTGGTGCCATGTCCACTCCCAGGATCCGAACCGGTGAAACCCTGGGCCGCCAAAGCAGAGCATGTGAACTTAACCACTCAACCATGGAGCCAGCCCCTAGGTTTTTTCCATGTTTAAAAATATTATAAATAATGCTGCAGTGAGCAATTTTTTACATACATCTTATGAATGTGTATGAATATTTTTATAGGGAAAATTCAAGAAAGTGGAGTTGCTGAGTTGAGGGGCATCTGCATTTAAAATTTTGGTAGATATTGCCAAATAACCCTATAAAAAGTTTGCATCAGTTGACACTCCCACAGTACTGTAGATAGTGCCTGTTACCCTTCATCCAGTGTTTAAAAATTTGAGATCTCTTTCAACTACACTTCCTGAGCGCCTTCTGCATACCTTAGACACTGCACTAGGTTCAGGGATCTGAAATGCAGTCAGTGTAGCTAGAGGAAGATTTGTTGGTGAATTACTGTTCCTTTGGGACTAAGAGCTTTTACCCTTTTAGAAACGGAAACTGCAAGCTGGTGAGGTATTTAGTTTCAATTTAGCTTAATGGAAACCTGCTAGTGAGTTTTAAAATAAGGACCAAGACAACTGAAATTGTAAACGAAGTCTCCCAGGACCCAGGAAGGAGGACGCAGCATCTGTGGGTTTGCATGCTTCGAAGAGCCCCTTTCCAGGAACAATCATGCTTCAGCATTGAACTCTTGGGTGGAGACGTGAGCTGCCAAAGGCTCTAGTCATCCCTAGGGTGGGTGCTTCCTAGTAGGCAGCCACACAGATCATGTGTGGCTGAGGGCAGAGCAGGGTCTATAAATGGGAATATAATGCTGCCAACTATCATTTATTGGGTGCAAACCCTGGCCAGGAGCCACACTGTGCATCAACTCATTTAATCCTCATAACAAACCTATGATTGTCTGAGAGAGTGTCATTATGATGCCTATTTTAAAGACAAGGATACTAAGGTTCAGAGAAGACAAGTAGCTTGCCTAGAGTAATAAAATTAGTAGGTGGCAGAGTGGGGACTCGAACCCAGGTATGGTTGAACTTCAAAGGCCTTATTTGGGCTCCATGGGAACATCTGATCACATACTTATTTTTAAATATTATATCTTCATGATAGGGAACAGCTTAAGAAGTTTTGATCTCCTTCCTTACCCCTAAAATATGCTCAGGGCAAATGGGTTGCTTACATTGTTCAGTGGGTCATATGCCAAAACAGGTCCAAAGCAGGTAGCAGTAATAATCATCTGTTATATTGACCAGAATTTTCACTTTCAAAGCACCCTCCCATGGCTGTGGGAAGAAAAGAGCAAGAGATGAGGTGGGTGCTATGCCAGGGAGCTTGGGGTTCATCTCATGGCAGGCGGGGGGGCCCTTGAAGGCTTTACATCAGGAGAATGACATAATCAGATTTATGTTTTAGGAAGATCACTTACAGATAGTGATTAAAGTTTGGGTTTAAATCCTGGTCACCTTTGGGTTGGTTACCTGATCTCTCTATGCCTCAGTTTCCTCATCTGTAAAATAGGAATAATGATAGCTCCTACCCCATAGGATGGTTGTGAAGATTAAATGTGATAATTTACATAAATTGCTTAGTAAATGAATGGCCCAGAGTACATGATCAACAGCTGGAAATGGTGATAATGATATAATTATTGGAGTGGAGAGAAACTGGAGTCAGGGAAATCCAATGTAGTTCGTCAAGAGATAGTAAGGGCCTGAATTAAGGGGGCTTTAAATGGAGAGGATAGTTATGAAAGATATTAAAGAGATAGAATTGTTAGACTTTGAAATATGGTGCTAATGTGAGGGTGAGGAAAAGGCAGGTGTCTTTGATAGCTCCCAGTTTCCAACCTGAGTGACTGAATGGATGGTGGTGCACTTCAGTGAGATAGGAAATACTGGAGGAAATGGAAGTTTGGGATGGAAAAGAACATAATGATTGGGGTGGAAAAAGAACATAATGAGGTTGTTTTTTAAGATACTGAGTTTGAGTACTGTCATCAACTTAAACGTGAGGTTCCAGGAAGTCTAAACCACAGACACAGATTTGAGCTTTGTCATGGGATGGAAGATGAAGCTCTGGGTGGGGGTAAGAGCACCCAAGGGGAGTGTGTAGAATAAGAAGACTAACAGGGGATCAGGCATGTATCCTTAGAGGGGTCAAGGATATTGAGAAGGAGCTACTAGAGAGGTTGTTGACATGGAAATGAAGGTAGAGTAGCAGTTTCAAGATAGAGGGAGGGAGCCCTTAGCAATGTCTGGTCTTGTAAGAGAACGGAGAAGTGACCACTAAGCTGCTGAGTTGTTACCAATGACCTTCGTAAGGTTAGGTGAACTCGATCCAAGTGCTAGTTTCTGTTCTAGTGGTCCAAAGATGACTAAGACACAGTTCCTGCCCTCAGGATGCTCACACTAAAATCTGTAACAATGAGAATAGAAAAATGCTCTACTATGAAAGAGTTCAGGCTGGGACATCTGTTATCCCATTGATCACCAGGGTTAATTTGGTTAATTTGGCATGGTATTCTGGATGGTTTTCCTCTTCCTGCCTCGCTCCTCCATTGACATCGTCCCTTGGCCAAATAGAATGACCTATCCAAGAGAAGAAGATGATCTTTGGCCAATAGTATAAGAATTGTGGACCTCCCTTGCTGGAATCACCAAGCTGCCTCCAATGTGTACTGCAGTGTTGTTTTTCTTTTCATAATACTGTCCCCTTTTGACAACCAAAACCCAGAGACAACAGAGTGTCTATTTGAAGATACATTTCATCCTTCATCTCACAACAGCTGGTACTTGTGGTGATGGAAGGTGGGGCAGACCCTTGCTCAAAGTGAGGAAAGGAAGAGTAGAGGGAGGTGGGAAAATAGTGATAATATGTCAGGGTGGGATATAGGACCAGCAGAGGCTAGCTGGGTAGGGTTTGTTAGGCAGAGATAGTGGGGTCAGTGAGGGGAAGGGGAAGATGGTATTCCTGGCAGGAAGAATGGTAAAACGGTAAAAGGGAAGGTGGGAAAGCACAGGCCAAGCTCAGGACATGTGAGTAGGCTCTCTGGACTGCATTTCAAAGAGCTGGCACCCGAGGGCTGGGAGAGCAGGCTGGAATGGAGATGAGGAGCCAGATGATAAATAGAATTCCGAGGGCTGGGGGAGGAGGGAGTTTGGGCTTTCTTCTTCTGTGGTTTGATGGCTTCTGGGAGGAACCATCCAAAGCTTTTCAGGAATTCAGGCTTGTCTGTCTCAGGCTCCTCCTTATGGAAAACCAAGAGCCCAAAGTGGCAGCCTGACATTCAGACTCCTTTGCCATGGTTGGGAAGTCAGGGCTGTAGCTGATTTCATTGGCCTGTTTTGCATTTATTATAGTGTGGCTTTTATAGTGTGTTAATTGAAATATTTCCAACTGCCAAAAACAATTACACTCAGATTGCCTCGTCAGTTCTTTTATTGCCAGATAAATGTTTTACAGACATATTTACAGGGGGCAGTGGTATCTGGATCTCGTTTTCTATTTAAGCCTGGCAGTTTGGGTTGGGATTGACCCTCCAGTGCTCTGTTGTGGGCCAGAAAACGGTTGGACACTGTGACGCTTCCATCCTGTTACCTTAGGGATCAGAGGCTCTTCAAAGGAAAGCAGCTTTCTGGCTCCTGCGTTTTAGCCTCAGAAAAGGGTTCCCATCACTAGAAACCTTGGCAACTTAGCAGAAATCTGAATCCTGCTGCATGCCCTACCAGCAACAATCCCAGCCCAAGCTGAGACATGCTCTCCTCTCCCCTGAGTCCCTTCCTCCCCACCACCAGCAAAGCCTCTCCCACAGACCCTGTCATGTAAGTGCCCTAAGAGTCCATCTAATCTAACTCCCTCACTTTGCACTGGGGAAACTGAGGCCCAGAGACTTCCCCAAGATCATACAAGTGGTCAGCTAGAGTTGGGAGCGGAGGTCTCTGTCCACTGTGTCATGCTGCCAACAACATGTGCCTTTGGCTTCTCTACTGCCTTGACCCTCCTTCAGTGCTCTAGGTCTGCCTCTGTCAGGAGCCCCTCCCTCATGTCTCCTGCACCCACTGATCTCCCTCTTGTCCATCATCTGAAACAGCTATTTATTCTGTATATATGCTGCAGGTTTTTGCTTGTTTCTTTGGTGAAACATTTTACCGTCTCTCCCAGTGTTCTCCTCTTGCCTTTGTAAATGCTGTGCTCTTCTTCTGAAAAACATTTTCTCCTCTTGGACAACCTGTACTTGTCCTTTGATACCCAGCTAAGAAACAGCCCCCTCTGGGGGCCTTTCTGGCATACCCCAGGCCGGGTGGGTGCCTTTGTGTGCTCCTATAGCACCCTGGGCACACATCTCTCTACTGCTGGGACACAGCAGGCTTTCAAAAGGACAGGTGCAGAGTGAGCGAGTGAGTGAGCAAGCGAGCGAGTAGGTGAGGAGCCCTGACCACACTCATCTGTCCTCCGCAGACCCTGAGCAGACTGGGGTAGGGACCTCATCTCTCTCTTCAGCTTTGTCCCACTGCTTGGGTTAGTCCCTGACACATAAATAGATGCACAACAAATGTTTATCAAGTTGAATTGAGCAGGCTGCTCTGGGGACATAAAATTTTAGCATGTTATAACTGGAAGGTCATCATATCCAATCCTATGCATTTTACTGACAAGGAAACTGAGGCCCAGAGAGGAAAAACATTTTTCCCAAGGTCACGATTACTAATAGGTTTGACGGCATTCATTCATTTACATTCAATAAGTATTTTGAACACCTACTATATTCTGAGACCACAGAGTACAAAACAAAGTACCTACTCATAAAGAGCTTACATTCATTCCAACAAGTGTTTATGAATAGACTCTGCCCTCACAGTCCCATTAATGCCTAGCACACAGCTGAGCACTTAGACTATGCTTTTAAGAAATGTTTGTTGACCTGGTTGCAAATGATATATGCCCAGTGCTCTCTTACCTCTCCATGGGTCAGCCCCACTGATGCTGGAATGGGCTTGCCTCAGATACAGGACCTCCTTGGCTGGGCTAAGAAGCATATGTTGCCTCTGAGAAGATGTTTTTGAGACTTGGGACAGCTCAGTGTCCTTTGTCTGTGAGGTCCCTGGCTGGAAGCCTCCTCAGAGTACTGTTTCTGATATTCCCACGGTGACTCACTCATGACTCGCCTCCTGTTTCTGTTCTTCTTTCAGAGCGTCAGTGTGGGCAGAGGAACCAGGAAGCGGGTAAGTCTGAGACCACCACCCTCCCAGCAAGAAGCTAATAGCAGTTGTTCTCTTGAAAATATTAGCTACATATTTTTAAGAAAATTCAAATGAGCATAAAAACACTAAAATCACCCTTAAGCCTACCACCTCAGGAAGCCTCTTAGTTGACATGTGAGGTTATATCCTCCCAGACATTTCTGTGCATAAATAAGAATTACGTGTATTTATTTTTAAATGGAATCAAACTGTATGTGTTATTTTATAATCTGCTTTTTACATAATATATTTAGAGTGCTTCCATTGCCAATAGATAGACTTTTATAGCATCGTTTAAAATTACTGCATAATATTTTACCATATGTTCCTTAGAGCCATACCGTAATTTGTTCAACCATGCCCCGTTGTTGGACATTTAGATGTTTTCTCTTTTTCATTAATGATGAGCACTCCTCCCACAAACATTCATGCATTTAAATCTTTGGGCATATTCTTGGTTATTTCTTTAATATAAATTCCTATACATAGAAATTTGGGTCAAAGAGTATAAACATTTATTAGGTTTTTGGACAAATATTTCCAAACTGCTCTTTAGAAAGGTTGTACTAATTTATGGGTGCCCATTTTACCACAGCCTCACCAATACTGGATATTAGTTTTGTTTCGTTTGGTTCATTTGTTTATTTTTGGTTTTCACCAGTTTTATAGTGAAAAAATTGCCTTGTTTTATTTTGCACATCTTTGATTGCTAGTGAGGGTGAATTTTTTTTTTTTTCCTGAGGAAGATTCACCCTGAGCTAACATCTGTGCCAATCTTCCTCTATTGCTTTGTATGTGGGACACCTCCACGGCATGGTTGGTGAGTGGAGCGGATCCACACTCGGGATCTGAACCCGCAAACCTGGGCCACCAAAGCAGAGCGCGCGGAACTTTAACCACTCAGCCACGGGGCTGGGCCTGAGGGGGAGTATTTTTTAATATATCATGGGCCACTTTGGCAAGGTGTTTGTCTAACAGGGAAAGGAAAAACTTCTAGCCCTTGATTTTTTCATTCCAAGGATCTGACGGGACTGTAGGCTTCAAGTTACCAAGTACTGAGAGTATAGCTGTAAGAGCCACGTTAAAGTGGCAAATTGGAAGGTAAAATATGAAGTAGAGTTGAAGTAGCTTAAAGAAGAGCTGGGCATCCTCTCATTTTGCGTAAAGCCCTGCCTTTGTCAGCTGGTCCTGGTGGTTAGCTTCCAGGCTGTGTGGGAGGCAGTAGCGGGGAGCCAGCTTTTCTTGTCCCACTACTGGGGCCAAGGGCCACCACAATGTTCCAGCTAGCCCTGAGGCCCGGGCTGAGATGGCCATGATCTTCCAGGCAGAGAGCACTCTGGCTTGAGCAGCTCCTGTGGACTCCTCTCTGTTGTGCATTTTATATTCTGTGTGTTGGGACAGAGCTTGGCTTCAGGGAGGATTGTGAATAAAGGGGATTCCTGCAGCACTGCCTGCTTGTCCAAGCGGATCAGGCCCTCCTGATCCTCACGTGAGGCTTTTGTCCAGGATGAAGATTCAGGGACTGAAGTGGCAGAAGGGGCAGATGAATGGGCCCAGTCCAAAGCAACAGTTCGACCCCCCGACCAGCTGGAGTTGACCGACGCGGTGAGTGAGCAGCGCCCCCACCCTTGTTCCTTCTGCCTCCTCCAGCCTCAGAGATGTGTTCTTCCACAGTTCTGATTAGGAGCCTGCACAGAACCTGGGTGTGAGGTGTCTGCCGATACCCTGGGGGATCTGCTCAAGCCTCAGAGCGGGTAGGGGACTCTCCGTGTAGGACCCTTTTGGTATTTCTCTCCCTTAGGAGCTAAAGGAGGAGTTCACCCGGATCCTGACAGCCAACAACCCACATGCACCCCAGAACATCGTCAGGTACAGCTTCAAAGTAAGTCATCTCCCTGGGGCAGGGGCCTCTCGGTGCTCCTTGCTGCTTTGCAAAAGCCTCTCAGCTATTCAAGAGACCAACTTTAAGCCGAGATCCTTGGCTGGAACCTTGGGATTTTCAATGGAGTTTTCCTGAGATTTTCGAAATTTCTTTATGAATCTCCTTTGCAGTCTTGCTAATTGCATTGTCTTAAGTGCCCTGCAGAGTCAGTCTTTTCAAGAACCCTAAAGTGAATTATTTGATTAGAAAAATATTCTTCCAGTATGTATAACATGTTTTTACTAATATCATCTATTGGGTCTTCGGAAGCTGAGTGTTTCTCCAGCTGACACCTAGGTGGAGTACAGGCTCCCTCTGGACCAGGACCTGGTCTTTTCCTCCAGCATTTCTGCCTGGGAGGAAGCCCTGCAGGCTCCCTTCTCTGCCTCTCCTGACATCACAGCCAGGCAGGCCGCTGACTCCATCAGGGCCTTCCTTTGGTATGTGTGGCGTGGGCACTTTCTCACTTGGTAGACACCTATGTTGCACATCATTAAGGGGTACAACACTGTTTTCAGCCATAGCAAGATCAGCTCCTGTGAGGACTGATGGAAGAGAACTTCCAGGTATGATATGAGTTAAAGTGGAAGCGGTGCATATGTTTTTTATTTCATTATTTTACGATCCATTTGTTCTATGCTTACTGTGCTGGTGTCAGATCCTATATTAGAACTTTTACTTAGGATATCTCATTTAATCATGTTTCTTTTGATATAGGAACTATTTTTCTCTTCGTTTTATAGAAACCAAGGTTAAATTAGATAAAACAAATTGCACAAATCACATAGCCGGAATTCAAAGCAAGATTTGAACTAGTTTGTCTTACTCCAAAACAACATTGTACTGCTTCTTTAAGAAGATTTATTTATAGATAGATATGTAAACTATTTTGAATATATAATAGAAACCCATGGTACAAATTTCAAGAGATTCAAAAGAGCAATGAAAATACAATGAAAATGAAACCTCCCCCCCGCCCAACCCCGGCATCCCCTTCCCTGGAGACAACCACTATTACCAGTTCCTTTTTTTAGACAGTTTTATTGAGATGTAATTTCCATACCATACAATCACCCTTTTAGAGTGAGTCATTCAATGGCTTTTACTATATTCACAGGTTATGCAACTATCACCACAATCAATTTTAGGACATTTTCATTTCTCCCAAAAGAAACCCCGTCCCTCTGAGCTGTCGCGCCCCAGTCCTCCATTCCTTCCAGCCCTAGGCAACCACTAATCTATTTCCGTCTCTATAGATTTGCCTATTCTTGACCTTTCATATAAAAGGAATCATGCAATATGTGGCCTTTTGTGTCTGGCTTTCACTTAGCCTTGTTTTCAAGGTTCATCCATGTTGCAGCATGTATCAGTACTTCATTTCTTTTTATTGCCAAATAATAGGAATATACCATCTTTTGTTGTATGAACATACCACCTTGTATGAGTATACCCTATTTAATTTATCCATTCATCAGCTGATGGACATTTGGATTGTTTCTGCTTCTTGCTTATTATGAACACTGCTGCTATGAACATTCATATAAAAGGTTTGGTGAGGGGCTGGCCCCGTGGCCGAGTGGTTAAGTTCGCGCGCTCCGCTGCAGGCGGCCCAGTGTTTCGTTGGTTCGAATCCTGGGCGCGGACATGGCACTGCTCATCAGACCACACTGAGGCAGCGTCCCACATGCCACAACTAGAAGAACCCACAACGAAGAATATACAACTATGTACCAGGGGGCTTTGGGGAGAAAAAGGAAAATAATAAAATCTTTAAAAAAAAAAAGACAGATCGAAAAGTTCTCATCACAAGAAAAGAAAATTTAAAAAAAAAAAAAAAAAAAAAAAGGTTTGGTGAACAATTTCTTGAACACGCTGCTTCTTGTTTAAGACTGAGTAGTAAACCCCTCCACAAAGAGATTGGGACAAATCCAAATGTCTTTCCTGAGAGGTTCCACTCCTGAGGTGTGCTAATGGCCTCCCTCGGGCAGCCCATATGGGCAGAGGGGCAGAGGGAAGCCACCTCTCCCTCCCTGAGCTTACGCTGGAGTGTGGTGCACTCTGTGGGCTCCTGTCCTTTTGACCTCTGAAAGGTCTCTCTGGGACTCAGTGCACGGGCCGTAGGAGGCATGCCACAGGCGGAGGATTGGCATGCCTTGTGGGTATCAGTGCACTCCTCTTGCCCTCTGGGAAGAAGAAAACCTTATTAGAAAAACTTCCTTTGAGTCAACTAGCAGCTGGGTAGCCCTAGGCTCCCAGGCAGGCTCACCTTATCCAGCCTTCCAACAGCCTCCCGGGCCTGCCTGGCGTCCTCCCACAGAGCTGGTCTCCGTCTCTTTGGCCCTTCGGTGAGATCTGAGGGCTTAAGGTCTCCAAAGCTCCTCCTTTCCCTTAAGTGCTGGAGTGGCATGCACATGATTCAGATCTAGGCATGCCTCCCCTCCTTCCACAGAAGGAATGGAGTGTGAATTCGATCCCTAAACTGAAGCAGAAGGTCCTAGTCCCTGATGGGGACAGGATGAAGGTGAAATCTCAAATGACAACTATATGGATAATTTATTCCATGGGAACCTCCATTGTCATAGTAATAGTTACTATTTTTATTGAGCACTTGTATTTAGCACTTATTATGTGTCAGACACTGTGTTAATAAATTGTTTTCATTATTTTCAATACTTAGAACTATCCTGAAAATTAGATATTATTGTCCTAACTTTACAGATGAATAAATGGAGGCTTAGAGTGGTTAAGCCCAAGGTCATGAAGATAATAGGGCCAGAATCAGGATTTGAATCCAATTCTGCCCACCTCCGAAGACCCTGCTCTTAGCCACTGCCCTGCCCCATCTCGCCATCCATCTGAGTTACTGAGAAAGGAAGGGCTTTGGGGTGACTTTTTAAGGCAGAGCTTCCTAATCTGCGTGCAGAAATAGTCATCACCCTCCAGGCGCAGATGTGTCTGCCGCAGCTGGAGCCCAGGGGCTGGTTTCCTCCGCAATGAGTTTACCCCAGGTGCCATGCAAATGTAATCACTTTCAAGATGACTTGACCAGGGTTGGGAAGAACTGTTTTAAAAGAAGGGAGCAGCCTCTGGTCTCAAAATCAACTTTCGGACTAAGATGCTGGTCAATAAGGAGGCACTCTCGAGGAACCAGACTCTAGGCTCTATGAAAGCAGAAGTCCTGTCTGCTTTTGCTAAACTTTACATCCCAGGCACCTGGAAAATACTTGGCCCATTGTGTCTATTCAAAAATTATTTGTTGATGGAGGAATGACCAAGCTTGCCTGGGCTTTGAGCCTAGCCCTGCTTCTTATTTGCTGTGTGACCTGAACAAGTGCTGAACACAATCCTCTGGATTTCTGTGGTCCCCTGGTATGGAACAGGGGGACTGGGGAGTTGGTTTCTCTGAGGATCTATCTAGCCCTGGCATCCACTAAGTACTAGGGAGAGAGGGCCATGCCCGGTGCATTTGATGACTATGTGTAACCTGCCTGAGGTTTGTGGTGAGACGGATGAGCCAGGATCCCTTGGTACAGATGTAGGAGACAAGGCCCCTGAGCCAGTGATAGGTAAATCCAGAGCTGCTTAAAGTTGGAAGGAAAAGATATCTTAAAATAAGTCTCTGATGAGAACTTAAAAAAAAAAAAAAAAAACCGAAACATTTTCATTTCATTTGCCTCCTCTTCGTTAAACTGGAATACACGGGAAGCTTCAGGTTAACTGAGGATTTGGTGGGTTATATTTCCATTGATAGAGACGGACTATCTCAGGCTTTAGAGAATGACTCCAGCCCTTTTGGGGACCCCTGGTCTGACTCAGCCCCCTCTCTTCTTAGGAAGGCACGTATAAGCTTATTGGCTTTGTGGACCAACTGGCAGTTCACTTCAGCCAGGTTGGGAATCTGATCCCCAAAGACTCAGATGAAGGACGGAGGCAGCGCTACCGCGATAAGTTGGTGACAGGTAGGCCTCTGGACGAGCCTGAGGCTGCGGCCTGGAGACTGGTCCCCTTACTCTGATCACTCCAGGGAGTAGATCATTGAGCTAGAGCTTTGCAGAGCCTCTGTTTACATAAAGTCCAAAAGCTGGCTGTCCTGGACAGGTCTGGGTGGGAGGTAAGCCGTGGGGCTCAGGCCAAGGAGAACCCTGGGGCAGGCAGGGTATGAAAGGCAGGAACCAAGAAGGTCTGCCTGCCAGGTGTTGGGGGAGTGGGCCTGGACTCCAGCCTCATCAGTAGTGTCCTACCAAGGTTCTGAGGAGTCTGCCAAGTTGGTGATTTCAGAAGCGGAAGTCGTTGAGGAAGAAGACGAGCCCAAGGAAGCGGAAGCTGGGAGTCAAACAGACGTTCCTGCAGCTGAGGCACAGTAGAATATCGCTCTTTCCCTCCCCTTCCGGTCCAGCTGGGGGAGGAAGCTTCCAGGTGTCTTGTTCGGGGTGGGGGCTGAAGAGAAGTTAGAGCTGCAGGCGCCAGCACCTCTGGCCTCATCACCCTCTCCCACTTGCATCCTATTCCAGGACACGACTTCTTTCACTCCCGATATTCCCCACCATCTTCTTCTCACAGCCGAGTCCTCGTTCTGTGGGTCTTTTCTTCTAGGCAGCTGAAAAAGTGGCAGAAGAATTGATGACTCCCAAGCAACCCAAGGAGCGAAAGCTCACCAACAAGTTCAACTTCAGCGAGAGGGCCTCACAGACCTTCAACAACCCTCTCCGGGTAGGGCAGCCCCTACCCCAGCCCCTTGACCTCACAGCTTGCATTGTGCATGGCAGGGAAGAAGCAGGCCTGACCTAGCCCCAGCAGCCCTCAGCCTGGCAGGATGACGGGGCAGATGCCACAGTTTCTCTCTCCAAGGAGGGCTGGGAACATGTGTTCAGGTCCCCGCAAGCCATCCAGGCAGAAATTCAGAGGGAGGGGCCGGCCCCGTGGCCAAGTGGTTGAGTTCGAGCACTCCGCTTCAGCGGCCCAGGGCTTTGCCGGTTTGGATCCTGGGCACGGACATAGCACTGTTCATTAGGCCACGCTGAGGCGGCGTCCCACATACCACAACTAGAAGGACCCACAACTAAAATATACAACTATGTACTTGGGGGATTTGGGGAGAAAAAGCAGAAAAAAAAAAAAAGAAGATTGGCAACGGTTGTTAGCTCAGGTGCCAATCTTTAAAAAAAAAAAAAAAAAATTCAGTGAGAACAACAAAGAGACTGGAGCCCTCCACCTAGAGACTGAAACTTGAACTGAGCTTTGAAGAGGAGGCGAAAGTTAGGATCTGGGGAAGAGACGGGAGGCCAGAATGTCCCGGGAGGTGGGGTAGGAGCCAGTTTGACTGAAGTTGATGGTCTCTGTGGTAGACTAGCTGGCAACGGTTAGAGAAGTTCACTGGCTTATAAACATAAAGAACCCTGAATACCAGGCTGAAAGAACCCCTAAGAGCTTCAGGTGAGAGACTCACATATGTAAGGCAGTGTTTGACAGAAATGAATCTGTGAATGGAGGGCAGAGGTCTACAGGGCGGGTTTTTGGCAGCTCCTAATCACCATGTGTGGTCCCTATGCTGACATTTGGTAATCTGGGTGATACACAATGGAAAGGGGGTGCATTCCCCCCAGGGAGCCAGAGACCCCAATACTGGGGAGAAGAATTCTCAGGGTAAGAGATATTAGCCCAGTGGTGCACCAGAGGCTGACCTCTGTGTCCTGTGTCTGAAGGCAGGCCACAGGCAGGTCTGAGCATCCCCCACTTGGAGTTTTTCTTGATTGAATCTGGCACTATGAGGCTTCATTGCACCTGCTTTCTAGCTTAGGCCTCTTCTGAAGGAGGCTTGGATGGAAAATGTAGGCTTTCTTTGCTCAGGCTCCTCTTTGCTTTCCCAGTTCTGTGTCACATCCCTCCCTCAGCTCCAACCAAATTGCTTCACCCATAGATATACTGGGTTAAGTGAGATATATTGGGTTAAGTGAGAAGTTGTTGAGGGCTTTCTGTGGGTTTCCTGTTGTCACTGTTCTCTAGGACCGAGAGTGCCAGATGGAGCCTCCTCCCAGGACAAACTTTTCAGCCACAGCCAATCAGGTGAGACCCTGGGCCTGTCTAAAAGCCATCACTGTCCCATCCCACCCCTCCCACTCCCCACCCTATGCATCCTTGTCTCACTTGGCAACAAGGAAGACTGACATGGTCAAGTATTCCTCTGGCAGTCTTCCCTCCTCATCCATCTGCCTCTTTGCTCCTTGTGCAGGCTCTGAATATGAGACACATGAGATGGTAGGTCCCTACCCAGTGGGCTCTGCTTGAGCCACATGCCCCCCAAGGCAAGATGTCTAAGGGGGAAGCAGGCATGTCTTCTGGAAGTTCCTCCAAGACCACAGGAGAACATGTGTTCCCATGGACTCTCTGCAGCCCATGGCACCCCATGGCTGACTCTGAAGTGTTAGCACTCTGGCCCTGCCCTTCTAGCACCCTTCAGTGTTCCTGCAGACCCTCCTTCGCCCTCAAGTCTTACTGGATAGCCATGCGGATTGGGCAGGATATTGTGCCGCGAGATCTGAGCTCTGCTGCTCATACTGTAAGATCCTGGGCAAACCGTGTCACCATGGTTTCTCAATGCCTCAGTTTCTTTCTCTGTAAAGTGAGAATGATAAGCTGCCTCACAGGGTTGTTGGAGGGCTCTAAATGAAATAACAAACATTGAAGTACTTTGCATGTGCAGTACTGGCCTGTGGGTAAATTATTAAATGTAAGGTGTGCCTATCTGGCCTCCAGGTGGCAGTGACTACCCGGCTCTGGAGAGTACACAGGGTGATCTGGAGCATTTGCCCAGCCCCAGATCCTTGCTGCTTCCTCTGCTACTATCCTTGAGCTTCTCTTGCTGTCAGATCCGGTTAGCAGTGGTTCGCTTACTTTTTGTTTGTCTTTTTATGCTGAGAAGGTGTGGTCAATGCTGTAGACAGCAAGCCTGACCCAATATGTTTATCCCATCTTCATGGGGGGAGACATTTTTAAATTTCCTACTTCAGAGTCTCATAAATCACCAACAAAAGTGTGAGCTAGCCAGATGTTTGCTCATTTGTTCTGCCTGGTAGTGGATGTAAGCTGCAACAATACTGATCTCCAGCTGACAACCCAGCCCTTGGACTGCAGAGTGGATAGGCCCAGCACAGAGGTGCCCTGAGAGCTCCTTCATTCCTGTCCTAGGGCTGACAGTTAGCAGGGAAGATAGATATTGAATACATAATTATAGTTGTCTAAGTAGAGGATGAGATAGAGGCATATGACAAGGGTTGACATGGTTCACTTCTCAAGACTTAAAGCCTAAAGAGGAGCTGGCTAGGTGAAGGTTTTGCCCTGCAATAATCCCTCTCATCTCACCCTTGCCTAGTGGGAGATCTATGATGCTTATGTAGAGGAGCTCGAGAAACAAGAAAAGACCAAAGAGAAGGAGAAGGCGAAGACCCCAGTGGCTAAAAAAATGGGGAAGATGGCCATGAGGAAGATGACATCTATGGAGTCCCAGGTTTGGTGAGGGGTCCCATGGCTCTGTCACAGAGAATGACTAGGTGCGACCTTGGATCCTGGGTAGATAGTAGTCTGGCTATCTGGGAAGGTTTCACAGACACTTAAAAGGGGATGGGGGGACTAATGTTGAAGTATGACTAATTCTCTCCTTGTGGGAAGATGAGGAGAGCTACAACTACCTCTGACATTCCACACTCCCCCCAATTTTGTATAGGTCTGGAGGCTAGAGGGATTCAGGGTTTTTGGGTCAGGGGGTGCCTTGGAACACCTGGGGAATCTTCCCAGGGCATGGTAGGCTGTGAGGATAAGGAACCACCTCTCTGGGCAAGTGCTCATGGGGTTTGGGAGGGTGATTTGCTCTTTAACCTTCAATCCTCAGGTTTCTTTGCACTTAATTCTTTAGGTGAGTCTTCAGGGCCACGAGCCAGGTCAGAACTGATCACAGGTACCAGCAAGTCCTGGCCAATGGGTGTGGCCACCGTGGGCTGGATTTACCATGATGAGCTATGTAGGAGTTATTATAGAGGTCATGGTTGGGGGGCTCATTGTAGGTGTAGCCAGCATAGGTTTGGGCTCATCATGGAGTTACAGTGATTCATCACTGTAGGGGGGGTCACCACAGGGAGATGCTGAAGGGCTACACTTGTCCCTTCAATAGAGAGAAGGCTGGCTCAGGAGCCAGAGTCCCGCTGTTGAGATCAGGAGGAGTTTGCTGTGCGAGGGAGTGTGAAGGACAAGGTCCACAAGAAGCCCGGGGCTGAGTTCAGCACCGCGGAGAGCTCCCAGGCAGCTCTCAGGAAAGTGGCTCCTGCTCCACCCCAGAATAGAGGTTGGATCAGTTAAAAAGTTCTGCTTCCTTTGTCTGAGGTATGCCCACTGCCACTCGATTCCATGTTCCTGAGAAAGCCACATTTTAGGGGAGGTTTGGGAGCTCCCTGCCTTGGCTTAGCAGGAATTGCCCCAATCAGTTTCATTCAATCAGACTGAGCACTTGGTTATCATGACCATGCTGGGTACTGGAACCCTGAGGTGAAAGATGGATGCCCTGCGGGTGCCCTGTCCAGAACATTGACTTCCCCTGGACCATTCCCTAGAGGTTAGAGGCTTCAGGGCGCTGTTGGCCTGGGTCAGAGTTCACATGAAGATCCATCAGGGGTTTGGCTATAGCCTCTGTGCTGGGGCCATAGTTACAGAAACCCTAACTGCAGTCACCAACACCCAGGGACCAGAAGAAAGGTCCCTGTGGCTGAGACTGAAAGCTGTCCTTGGGTCTAAGCCCTGCCAGAGTTGGTGTCTAACTAACACCCTCAGGGAAGTGGAACCACACCCCTCTATCACACTGGGTCCTTCCAGTTTGGCTGACATGGCTGTGATGCAGGTGGATTCCAGTCCTCTGGACTGAGAGGACACTGAGGGGTATAACATACCCCACCCCCGCAGTGAATACTTTAGTGTGCAATCTCTCCCCAAAGGAACTGAGCTCAAACTGGGAATCCCAAGTACTGGGCCAGGCTGTCTGTAGGATAGAGTGGGTGTGGCAGTGACCTTCCCCTTGGCTCAAACCCATTGCTTGAGCAGAGTGACATCCCTTTCTGAGAGAGCTGGGTGTGATTAGATTGGTATAAAACTCAAGTGTGTGGGAGGAGAGAAAGCAGAATAAATTCATGACACTCTGTAGGAAGGTCTGCAATGATAACTCTCAGGTTTCTGTCTTGTTAATGATTTGAGTGAATGTACAGAATGAATGAAAGCTTGTCTGATCTGAAAGATTAGGGCAGGAAGGGGTGAAAGGACTGAGAGTCCACACGTTGAGTCAGAACCAGTAAAGAGCTGTGGCTGTTCAAGTAACATAGCATCTGGAACAAAGGAGGTGATGGTCCGCCCTACTCTCTTCTCAGAGTACATCTGGAGCCCTGAATCCCCCAGGACCAGGAGAGGGTAGTCAGGCCAGGGAGGGACCGGCTTTCTGTGTGGGGCTGACAGTGTGGGCCCTGGAGTCCACAGACCTGAGTTTATATCCTGGCTGTGCCACTTATTAGCTGAGTTTTTCTGAAACTTCAGTTTCCTCATCTGTAAAGACATCCTAATGATACCTACTTTGTAAGATTATCACGAGAACCCAAGATAATGTGTGTACGGCCCCTAACATAGTACTTAGTTGGTACTGACTGATAGGTGTTGGCTGTTGTAATTAACATGCCATGCAGCCAACAGAACCGGGAGGGTTCGCCTGGAGAAGGGCCAACTTGGGGAATAAGGCACTGTCCTCCCACATCAGAGGAGCTACCACCAGGCACATACTTCTCTGTGGCCAGAGGGCAGAGTTAGGACCATGAGCAGAAGACCCTGGGAAGTTAGGTTTCAGCTAACAGGCTGTCTGCCCACAGAAGATGCTGCCTGACACAGGAGAGTCGTTTGCCAGGAAGTTGCCAAGGGGAAAGGATCCTGTTTTGTGTCAAGAGTGGGGGAGGCGTGGGGCCGGCCCAGTGGTGCAGCGGTTAAGTATGCACTTTCCGCTTCTCAGCAGCCTGGGGTTCGCCGGTTTGGATCCCAGGTGCGGACATGGCACCAATTGGCAAAAGCCATGCTGTGGTAGGCATCCCACGTATAAAGTAGAGGAAGATGGGCATAGATGTTAGCTCAGGGCCAGTCTTCCTCAGTAAAAAGAGGAGGATTGGCAGTAGTTAGCTCAGGGCTAATCTTCCTCAAAAAAAAAAAAAAAAGAGTGGGGGGAATAGCTGGGATCAGGCGAACTCTGAGGACTGTGGCTGTAAGACTCAGAAGAATGTCCTCAGTCAGTTTCTGAGATAAACGTGGAGTCAGTTTGAGACCTGAAAAAAGGCTCCCAGAGGGCAACTCCCCAGAAGTGACTTTATAAGCCCCATCACACTGGTTTTCATGTTTCCTCTGACATCACCACCACTGGGCACGGGGTTAATAACACCATTTGCATTATTACATTTAGTCCTACAACAGCCCTGTGATGCAGGTGCCATTATCCATCCCCATTTTTTCATGGGGACTCCAGCAAAGTGTTTGGGGCTCCAGGGGGCTGCCCACTCCTGGCTAGTTCACTCCTACCACCGGCCCTAAACTCTTTGGGCCTTTCTTGCCAGCCCCAAACTCTTTGCTCCTGCCTTCTCTTTGGTCCGGGCGGTGGCAGGGCCCTGGATTAGGTGTCAGTCCTACCTCGTGTCCCCTGTGTACAAGCACGTCTCTTTCCCCTCTCTGGGCCTCCACATCTTCTCCAACTCTTGACTAAATAAGTTGAATCAGAAGATCTCTGCGGCCTTTCACAGGGGTCTTTGTCATTGCCTGAGCTAGCGAAGCCTGTCTGTCTCCACCAAGGGAGCCTCCGCCTGCCATTGTCTGCTCCCTCCAATCCCTTCCCAGGTCTCTTCAAAGCGTTGTCTTATGCGCAGAGATATGCCTTCTCCAGAACAAGCTCAGAGTGAAGAGCATGAGGCAGGCTCTGTCCAGGGGCCAAGTATGGCAGTGCAGACTCCTTGTGCCACTTGTGAGCTGGGGGTTCCCAGAAGGGGGTGGTGGGGTGAGCTAGGCCTTGAGGCATGCAGGGATGCCTTTACACAGCTATCTGGGGTGGCCAGTGTCAGAGAGGCATTGCTAACCAACTGCAAGTCTGGGCTGTGGCTCGGGGCATGAGCTTTCCAGGTGCTGGCTTATGAGGACCCACTGCTTCTATATCCCCACAGAGTGATGATATCACCAAAGTGACCCAAGCTGCTAAAATCGTGGAGCGGATGGTCAACCAGAACACATATGATGACGTTGCTCAAGGTAAGATTTGAAGTGTTGGCAACCACTGTTATTACCTGTATTAAAAATACCCCATACAAGGCGAGTGTTTGATTGTCGCATGCTGGGTCCTATAGGTACAAGGGAGAAAAAATAATCCCTGCCTCCTTTGGATGTCACTAGAGAGACAAGGCTTACACAGGTCGATTATGGACAATGGCATAAGAAGCAATGGATGTAGTGATGAGATCTGACAATGGTGTAGCAAAAAGTACCTGTACACCACTGATCCAATGTCATCTTCCCAACAGCCCTGGGAGGCAGGCGGAGCAGAGATTATTACCCCAACTTTACCCATGAGGATGCTAAGGCCAAGGCCGCCTGGCTAGTGAACAGCAGAGAGGCCCCAGATCTAGGTCCTGAGCCTCCTTCTTCTGTGCCCTGTCCTCTGCTCAGTCCAGCTTGGAGATAATAAATGCCTAGGATGCACTGGATGACAGAAACTGCTCTGAGAGCCTCAGGAATGGGAGAAGGGAATGAGGGATGAGTGACGGCAGTCAACGAAGTCTTCAGGGAGGCCTGAGCTGGAAGCCGAGCAATAAGCAGAGTTTGAGGGGGAGATTAGCAGAAGGGCAGACGTTCTGGGCAGGACGCAGCACAAGCTGTGACTTGGCGGTGAAAATGAATTGGAATGGACTCTGGGGGCAAGGGGCAGCAGGCTCCCTGACCCAAACAGGGACTTTGTTAGAAAGTGGTGAGAGTTTAGGCTGGAGAGGTGGCTGAAGCCAGTTAATGAAGGGCCTCGACTATCGCTCAGGGAATCTGAGCTTTCTCTGCAGACAATTTAAAGATCCTGTGCAGGCAGGGACACAGCCTGATGAGAGCAGGGCTGGAGGAGGGTGGCACTGGGCAGAATCCAGGGACAGAGGGGAAGGGGAGTTTCGGGTGTGGGGTGGGCCTTGCCACTCCTTACACAGACTGCAGCCCAGGGGATGGAGAAAAAGGAGCAGTTATCAAAGGGAAAAACAAGCACCAGCATTCCCTGGGAATGGCCTGTGTACTAGGCATTGTGCTATGCAATTTATCCATATTATTTTATTTCATCCTGACAGCCATACTGTCAGGTAAACACCATTATTATCTCTGTTTTATAGACGAGAAATTCAGACTAAAATGTTCCCACTTGTTCAAAATCACAGCTCCTGTGAGGTTTGAGTGGTGGAATCCAGACTCGAACACAGGCCCTTTGGATCCACAGCCTGAGCGCTCTGCACTAGGCTACAGAGCCAGTGAGCTGGAAGGGACATTTCAAATAAACATTCAATAGCTCTATGCTGGTGATTAATTAGTGATGGAGTGAAGAAAGAGATTGATTCAGAAACGCTTCAGTCCTATGGGCCTGGGAAATTCTGGTGTCTTTGACAGAGCCAGAGAAACGGAATCCTTCCCATGGCACGAACAGCACATTCCCAAGTGGCCCGTATTTCCCTAAGAGGTTGTGCATTTATTTGGAGCAGCTGCCTCCCCAGAGTTGGCAGCTCCTCGCTGCTGGCTGGTCTCTGTTGCTGACAGCCCAGCACTCTTCTTGGTGACTTGATGTTCATTGCTCACCCATGGGACATAGAAGCCAGGGCTGCCAAGACCCACAGCCCAGACAAGCCCCCTTGTTATCATTCAGGCTGGAAAACGACCTTGAGTGCTTTTCAAAGCTGTCAAAGTACACAGCAGCTGTGAATGAATTTGTCACTCACACAGCTTGGCTTCCTGAAACCCGGCGTCTGCAGCCAGCCCACCAAAGGGCTGCAAGCATGATTAATACCCATGGAGAAACTGGCCGTGGCGAACCTTTTTCATTTGTAAGAACACAGTCACATAAAAATGCATTGAACTTTGATTTTTTAATTGCATACTCTTTTCCCTTTGGGAAAGTGTAATCATGAAGAAGTGAAAATAGAGAAGTGTTACCAATTAATCTCCTTTCTGAAATTAGGTATTTTCAAAGATGGCCCGAGCTCAAGGATCCTTGATCTGATCCAGGCTCACGCCTCTGACCACTCGAATCTTTCTTTGCTCTGAGACATTTTTGAGGTTTGAATATAGTCCCACAGCCTCAAGGTGTGGGGCACTGTGAGAGAGATCAGGCTGTGCCTCAGCTTGTCCTTGACCGTGTTAGATGAGAGGATTCATTTTCTAATGGATCACCCTTGGTTGGAGAGAAGACTAGAACCAATTCACTTCTGATTTATTTCATTGCATTCTTTGAACAGTCATTGGGGGTCTGCTCTGTGCCTGGCCCTGTGCTAGGCACTGTGGGCCCAGAGATGAATCTAATATGCTTCCTGCTCTCCAGGAGCTGTCTGACGAGGGAGACAGGCAAAAGGATAAATAGAAGCGACACAGTGTGACAGATGTTTCAGTAGAGGAGAGGCACAGGGCTGGAACGGAGGAAGCAATGAACTCTGCTCACCAAGAGAGAGAAGGCCTCACGGGGGAGAAGGAGTTTGAGCTGGATCTGGAGTGAGTAGGAGTTTGCCCGGAAGATGGAGCAGCAGGACATTTCAGACACTATTTGATGTAGAGGGTATGTGGACAGCTGGCTGGAAATGACACAGAAGCAGGGGCCTGGAGCTGTGGTTTGACCGGGGTGCCCTGTGCAAGGGCAGCCATCGAGGGGTTTTCAGTGGGGCAAGGAGGTATGTGGTGAGGTGATTTATTGGTTCTCACGCTGGTAGCTCTGTAGAACGTGGACTGGAGGGGGAGTCACCGGAGGCAGGGACACCAGTTAGGAGGATGGTGTAATAATCCAAGCCATGGCTACTGGGGCCTGAACCTGAGTAGTGGCTATGGGTTTGGAGAGAAGTGAATGGATTAAAAAGATAACCAGAAGGAAAATATGAGAGATGATGGAAAGAGAGCAGTCAAGGATATCTAGGTTTCTGGTTCAGACAAGTGGAAGGATAGATGGGGCTTCTACCTAAGTTAGAGGAAACGGGAGGCAGGGACAATTTAGGGCAGGAGAGAACTCAAGTTCAGGTGGGCAAACCCAGGACTTTATCTCTGTGGACATGGTGGCTTTATTGTAATTTACCTCCAACCACAACGATAACAGTAACAATAACATACATAGAGTGCTTACTTTGTGCCAGGTATTTTTCTAAGTACTTTACAAATATTAACCCAATTAATCTTCACAATAGTCCTTTGAGATAGGCACTATTACTATTCCCACTCTGAAACACAAAGAGCTTCATTGTTTTGGACAAAGGAGGTAAAGACAGAAAGTGGCAGACCTGGATTTGTCATAAAGTGGCCGTCTCAGGGCTGACTCAGCTGCGTGTATTTAAGATTTTAAGTACTACGAGGATGCTGCTGACGAATACCGGGACCAGGAGGGTACTCTGCTGCCGCTCTGGAAGTTCCAAAATGACAAAGCCAAGCGCCTGGCCGTCACCGCCCTCTGCTGGTGAGTATAGACATGGCAGCACCCCGGAAGAACCCTGAGCGCCAGCAGGGTGCCAAGCCCTGAGCAGGGCACTTCCACTGCGCTTAGCCACCCTGAGGGTGACACATAGCATTGTGGAAAAAAAATGGGACTGGGATTCTTTTGGGATTGTGGGATCAGCCCAGGTCTGTAAGGTCGACAGTAGACGTCTGCAGTGTAGTGAGGCACCAGTGTTCACGGGAAAATCCGTGTCCATGGGAGAGCCATGTCCATTTCCTGGGCCAATGGGTTCATATTTCTTTTGCAGGAATCCAAAGTACAACGATCTGTTTGCAGTGGGACATGGCTCCTGTAAGTGATCTGGCTCTTCATTCATTTGCTCACTCAACCAGCAAACACTAAGTACCTACTCAGCGCAGAGCTCTTTGCCAGGTGTGAAGTGTACAAAGATGACTAGGAGAGAGTCACTGCCCTCAGGGGGCACACAGTCTAATGGGGAAGACCGACAGTCACACCAGCAATTAGTGCTGGGTGAGGAAATATGCCAAAAGGAGCCTTTTTTAAGGAGTTACTATGGTGAAGAAGGAGGAGGAAAACACTTCCAGCAGAGGGGCCAGCGTATGCAGAGGGAGGAAAGGAAGGGTTGCTGGGCCAGGGTAGCCCCCAGGGGGCGTAGTAAGCCATTCCAAGAAGCCTGGATCTTCTCCTGAAGGGAAACCCCTGGAGGAATTTGAAGAGGGCAGGGACACAGCCAGTGCAGGAGGCAATTGCAGGCATGAGACCGGAGGCTAGGGGACCAGTCAGGAGACGTGAGGCGTCCCGAGGCGGGATGGCAGGGTGTGAACTCCGACTGTGGAGTAGGGATGGAGAAGCTGGTGTGAAAGGCCTGTGAAGGTAGACTGGAGCAGACCTGGCGAGGGATGAGGGAGGAGTGTTTCCTGGTCAGGCCCCGGAGCAGGCAGGGGTAGAGCTTGCTGTCCATGCCTTGGACCCAAGCTCTGGGAGACCACTGTCGCTCAGGGTGTTGCCGGCCCTGCCAGTCCACCCAGCAGGAGGCAGCACCTTGGTAACTGTGGATTTGCTTTCCCTTCATGTTCCTTGGTCCCTGCCGAAGCCCCTGCCTCCCCACTGGCCTGGACGATCCCCCTTACTAACGGGAGAGGGCCCCACACTTCGCGTTAGCCGCAGCTCCCCAGGCTAACAGCTTGTTCTCTGGCTGGGAGCACCAGCTTCTGCGAACAGAAAAACCTTTCTATTCTCCAAGCTGCTGCTGGCTGGCAGGCATACAAGCTCCTGGTCTCTGCCCCTCAGACCGCCTGCCCGCCCAGCCCATTCTTTGACCAGGGTGGAGGACGGGGGGGCGGGTAGGCAAGGAGGAGTTGGTGTTTGTCATTCCTCTCAAGGAGGAGGCCTTGGAGCTGCTCCCGGTCTCGCGGTCTGGGCCGCCTTTGAGGATGCCCTAAATGCCCGCTTTGTGTCCCTGCTTCTAGGTGGGCTGCTGCCAAGTGGGAAGCACCCTCCCCCTTTGGCAGGGAACTAGCACATTCCTCCTTCTCTGCTGCAGCTACTGGTCCTGGAACAGGGCCTGGGGGCTGGGCAGGCCCTCCCAGGAGTGGGTGTGGACTCCCCTACGAGGCTGCTCTCAGCCCAGGCTCTCTGCCCAGCACTGAGGTGGGGGTGTGGGGGGCTCCCCAGCAGGGGGGAGAACTGGCTTCAGCTCCAGTCCCGTCCTCCTCCCACCCAGGGCCAGAGCAGGGTCGGCTGGTTGGAGTTGTGTGGAGACTCCGTGGGGGCAGCCTTAGCCAGGAGCAGCGGAGAAGGGTAACCACCCCCCCAAGGATAGATGACCCCAAGCCTGATTTCATTTACTCCCAAGCCCCTGCAGCCTCCTTTGGGCAGGCATGTGCCCAGGAAGGGTCTCTTTGTCCTTTGTTGGTCCTTTCAGCCACATCCACATGCCTGGGTGGTGCCACAGTCAGCTGCAGACCTTCTGGCTGGCATGTCACTCCCCAGTGTTGCAACCTGGGGCCAGAAGCCTCATTGAGCCGTGGTTCCCTCATTGGTGTTGTAGAGAGACTGACACCTGCCAGCTCTCTATCCCAGGGCTGCTGTGAGGCACACTGGAAAGAAAGGCAGCAGACGTGCCCTGTGAGCTGTGGGAACCACCCACACGGAAAGGACAATCATCCCTGATTGTCTGTCGTTCTGGCCCCCAGCTTTCCTGCAGGTCCCTTGGGGGGCCTTCGCCGAGAGAGGGGGCTGTGAGGACAGAGGGGAATCAGACGAGCCCCTACTGACTCTCAGAGAGCAGCAGCCTCTCTCATTGTGGTGGTGCGGTGGTATTTGCTGTTGCTGTCACTTGCAGGCGAGCTAACCAGCTTTCAGACAGCCTCTGTTCTCCAGAGCTTGCATATCTCGGTCCCACTCTGCAGAGGCCTGAGCAGAGCCGGGCAGGGCTGGGATGCAGAAGGACCCCTGCACTCACTGCTGAGGTTGCCTCTGGGAGTCCTGTGCTCTTGAGTGCCAGGTACCTCCCTGGAAGAAAGAGGGCAAAGCTGAAGCAGGCAAAGGGCACCCTTGTTACCAGATGGGGCCACTGTAAGGAGCAGCTGGCTCGTCAGCATCCATCACACTGTCTTTGGAAGCTCCCAGATGCCAGCCTCCCAGCATCAGACTTTGCCTCATGTAGACAAATGCTGAGTGAGGATTTGGGTTTGCTGTTGGGTTTGACCCTGATGAGCCCAGCCCAGAATTCCCAGACATTTATTTTGTGACCCAGCCAAATAAGACTTTGACGGGGGTAGGCATGTACCCTAGGAAGGACTGGGGCCAGTCTCCTATTTTGGGGACAGGGCGGGTTGGCTAGAGCCAGGCCAGGGGCAAGAGGTGGGAAAGGGGGTCCAGGCAGTTGCCTGAAACAGCACAGAATCCTTCGTACCTGTCTCCCTTCTGGGGCTGCTGGGTACCAGGTGGTGGGCATAGCAGGCTGCGTCCAGGGCAGAGACTGGGGTGCCCCCGAGGGCCAGGCTCCACGTCTCCCCAGAGTAGAGAAAGAGGCCGTCAGCAGGCGAAAGCAGATGGAAGAACATTGGGAGGCAGAGGAAGCTGGTCCAGGAAGAGATGGCCCCGGGGGCAAAGCTGGGATGTAATTATGTCAGCCTGCTGCACTGAAGGGGTCCTTTCCAGCCCATTAGCCAGTTCATAGCCGGGAAATGGGGACTCCTCATGGTCTGTTGGGCAGGGATGATGGAACAGATCCTGGAAACCCTATGTGGTCACAGGAGATGGGGAGGAAGCTTCCCAGTGGGCCGTGTCTTGGAAGGCAGAGGAGCCAGCTGTCCCTCAGCCCAGCCTCCCTCGGGGGGCAGCACCCTCAGAAAAGGGCCAGAGTCAGGCCCTAAGTCCCAGCACTCGACCTGTTCCCACTCTGTCCCACCACATCCTGGCCCGTCCCTGAGCCTGCCCATGCCAAAGATACGATTGTAGGGATTTAAATCTTTCCTGATCATTTATTTGTCAGCTTTGCTAATTAAGCAGTGTTAATTTCATTTACCGAAAATGGAAATTCATCCACCTCATTTCTCCCCGTTCATCCTCCACACACAAAATCCATCACTCCTCGGCTGCAGGCTGCGTAAAATTTACAGGACTAATTATGTTGTCAGGTCTCTTTGTAAATACAGTCCATAAAGGCCACCACGCTCGCCGGGTTGTAAGCGAGGGCATTCCCATCGTGAGTTTAATTACTGGTTAGTTATTTAGGTTCTCAAATGTTTGCCTCGTTTTCCCTAAATCAAATTAAATGTCCCGCTTGATGTATTCTGTCTCCAAGGCCTTGCTCTTATTTCCCACACTGTTTAAATATGACTTCTGTTCAGATGACAGTGCTTGGAAAAGCCCAGCTTCCTGGGAAGCGGAACCCAGTCTGGCACCATGGCCTCTGGGCCCCGCCGGACATCAGGAACCCTCTAGGACTGATGCCCTTTCTTGGGGCAGATTGGGCTAGTCCCCTGCCTTTGGAAACTATGGAAATCCTAACCCAAGGGGCATTTCTGTTCCTGGAGTCCAAGATAGTAGGGCTGGGGCATGGGAAAATAAGGGAGGGTTCATTAGTGTCATCAGAACAGCTGAGGATCGTTGCTCCACCCGCCCTAACTTCTAGAGGGACTACTTCCAAACCATCCCAGGAAAAAGGGCCGTCTATGAGGTCCTCTCCCTCTGACTCCTAAAAGTAGAGTTTGGGTCAACCTTCCCTGAATGCCTACTATAACAATGTCCTGTGGCTGCTGCGACGAATTACCACAAACAGGATGGCTGAAAACAATCCATAGTCGTTATCTTACAGCTCTAGAGTTCGGAAGTCTAAAATGGGTTTCGCGGAGCAAAAATCAGGTGTCAGCAGGGCTTCATTCCTTCTGGAAGCTCTAGGGGAACACCCATTTCCTTGCCTTTTCTGGCTTCTAGAAACTGCCCATATTCTGTGGCTCGTGGCCCGCTTCCAGCTAGCAATTGCATCATTCTGACATCTGCTTCTGTTGTCACATCTCCTTCTCTGACTCTCCTGCCTCCCTCTTTCCCTTACAAGGAGCCCTGTGATTACCCTGGGTCCACCGGATAATCCAGGATCATCTCCCATCTCAAGGTCTTTCACTTAATCACATCTGCAAAATCTCTTTTGTCGTGCAAAGTGACACATGTATGGGTTCTTGGGATTAGGACACGGACATCTTTGGGGAGACCATTATTCTGCCTACCACAGACCCCCTCCCAGTGCCTCTTACACGACTCAATGAGGGAGTTGTTAAATAGCTGCATTGGAGCCAGCCCTGGGCTGGACTCGTTCTGGATGCCACCGTAAGAGAAGAGGAAGCCACTGTCCGAGGCTGGTTTGGTATCCTTGTCTCTGCAGCTTGGCATCCACTTCCCTCTGACCACTGACCTGGCTTTAGCCTGATGCCCCAACGTGCCCTCTGCCTGCCTGTCCCTCCTGGAACCCTGAGCAGGAGCCCAGGCTTCTCCTGACAGCCAGAACTCTCCAAAGTGGCCCCCAACAATCTGTTACTTGCAGGACAGTGGTGGAGCTGTGGGGCCGAGGCCCCCACTGGTGGTTGCAAGTTCGAGAGGACATCCATCCGTGCTCCTCACTGGGCACTACTCTGCCAGGGCCCCAGCAGAGGGAGCTGAGGGCAGGGAGAGCTGTGGTCTTTGGTGGAATTAAGTCTCCCCTCCCGTGAGACCATGGCTTTCCAAGAACTGCCAGATCAGGCTCTAGTAGGTGGTTGATTCTCCTCCCCAAAATCTTGTGCATCACTGAAGATCAGAGGCAGGGAGGCCTTAGAGATTATCCAGGAGATGAGGGTTAGCAGGGGGCAGCCCTTCTCTGGAGAGAGCAAGCCTGCTGGGCCACGCCAGGCCACGCTCACTCCATCCTTTGGCGGCAGGCTAAGGAAAAGACCTGCTCACGACCACTCAGAATAATGAGACACAGGTAGAGGAGTTCCTCATGGGGGGGCGCTCACAGAGGAGAGAGTCTGGGGGCTGAATGGTCTGGAAGCCTTCCTGGAGAAGGGCAAAACAGAAAATGGAGCAGGGGAGCTAAGGTCAGGCTGCAGACCTCACTCCTATCTCAGGGTCACAGAGAGGTGGTCTCTCTCTCTTCCCCTCCCTCCCTCTTTCCCTTCCTCTGTTCCTCCTTCCCTTCTACCCAGACACATACTTACTGAAATCCTGTGGCCTGGAGGAACCTGGAATTCCTTTGCTGCCCCAGACCTCAGAGTCTCTGTCTCCCTATACAATGGAGTGTGGGGGTGGGGGCTCCCATCTGTGTCACTGGACCCTCCAGTCCTGCTTTGAGGTGCCAGGGAGTTTGCGGGGTTCAGGAAAAAGTGCCCCAGGGCCCAGGGACTGAGGCTCTGCAAGCCCTGAGCCTGCTGGGATTCTAGCCTCACAGAGAACTGAAGCACTGTGGGTGACCTTGATGCCAAGGTCATACCAGGACTGCTGGTGACCTAGCTGGTGATATCGTGCTGGGAATGTTGGAGAGTTGGGAAATGATGTCACTAGGCTGCTGGTAGCCTGAGTGATGCTATCATGTGGGGACCATTGGTGGTCTGAGTAGTGATGTCATTTTAGGACTTTTGGAAGACAGGATGATGATGTCATACTGGGACTGTTGGAGGTTTGGGCTGTGATGTCACACTGGGTATACCTAGAGAACAGAATAGTGAGGTCTCACAGGGGCCCCTGGAGTCAGGGATAAGATCATAGAATAAGATGGAGTGGAGAGGAAGCCCCTAGTTAAAGGAGTATTTTCTCTGCTTTCCTGGTGCCGTTTGGCAGACAGAGCCCTGAACTGGAATTCAGCAAACACATAGTCTAGCCATGCTTAGAAGCTGTGATCTTTATGCCGGGAGGGCTCATTTGGTTGCAAGTAACAGAGACCACTGGAGCCAGGTTCAGACAGGCAGGCTCACTGTCAGGACGCCTGTGGCCTGGGAGCTAAGGCGGGAGCTAAGGCAGGAGCTAAGGCCTTCATGGGATTGGTGCTCTCTGTGTCCCTGTCTCATGAAATCTATGCTTCTCTCTGCCAGAAGTTTCCTCTTACCATGCTTGACTGCCAGGCCCCTTACACAGTCTCCAGTCCAGATTCTAGAGGGATTGGGTCTGCTCTGCCAGCCGCCACCACCCTAGTAGGTCTGACGCCCCTTCCCCCTCCTTTCTCCACCTCCGTGTAACGACCGGATTAGTGCCGTTACTCTGAGCGGTGGTAATTTCAGCTATAAACAGGACATAGGGCGTGGCAAACACCATGTGATGGGTCTCATGCTCCTGGGCACACCACTCCTCCCCTCTGGCCTCCATTTGCCCATCTATAAAATCAGGGGCCATAAGTCCAGCTTCTAGACCCATTGGTTCTGTGAGTAGGTCAGACATGTCCTCATTCCAGAGTTGCTAAGCCAGCCTAGGGTCTCCTGCCCTCCTTTCCTGATTTCACTGGTCATGAAGGCTCTGTGTGCCCAGGCAGGGGCACGGGGTGCTTGGAGTCTGTCTAGAGAAAGTGAGCCATCACTGCTGCTCCTCAAGGGGACAGGTCCAGTGCCACAATGAGAGCAAGAGTGAGGATCATGCCCACTTTTGCCCCTTGGTGCAGGAAGCAGAGATCTGAGTCCTCAGCCTGAGCATCGGTCACCCACCTAGCCACCCTTTCATCCACTCTTTTGCCCACCCACTCACCCTCTGCAGCCTTGGCCAGCATCAAGGACAGACTGGACATCAAGGGCACTAACAGCTCACCTCTGGCCTGGCAGTCAGACGAGGGGCTTGCCTCATTCAGCTGCAGGGCCTGGCTCTCTCATCACATCGGGGGCTGCTGAGGGCAAGCCCACATCTTGAGTCGAGTGTCCCTGTCCCTGCCAGGGTCCAGCCTAGGGGGAGGCCCAGGTCAGGTGCTCAGGATTTGTGTGATGAACAAAAGGAGCTACAAGCAACAGTCACACTGCCCGGTTCAAGCCCTTCATGGTCTGGGTGGGAGCCCAGCCAGCTGCAGATCTCCCCATTCAAGAGTTAGCCCTTGGGGCCCACTCTGGAGCCCCATGGGGTGAGGTTCTGCCAGCTCCCCACCCCCACCTCAAGGCCGGCTCCCTACTGGCTTTGAGATAGTGCCAGGCCCAGGGTGACCAGACTTGGCTCCAGGGCAACTGGAAGCCCCCCAGCTCCTCCTCTTGGCAAGAGGCTCACTTTCCCCAAAGCAGAATCATTTTCCTTCCTGACCACTGTGTCAGGGGGAGGGCCCTCATCTCAGCTAAAGAGCAGCCTTAGCATAATAGGGCCCCCCCCAAATGGGGGCTGCTCTACCTTCCACCTTGCCAGCTCTGGTTTTCTGAGCTTGGGAAGGGTCCTGGGCTGGTGGCAGGAGAGCTGGACTCAAGGCTGGGGCTGGATTCTGTTCGGTGACTACCTTATCAGGATGTGCAGAGAATGAAAGAAAGAGTGGGAGGCACCCTCTTGACATGGGGCGGGCACTGCCATGTCTGCCAGGTGCTCCACTGTTGATCACCAAATCTGTGCCCTGGCCAGAAGGATGGGACTGTGGCCTGTGGAAGCCTGACTGGCTAGTCTGGGACTTCTCAATCCTGGGAGCATCCTAGAGCTAGGGTTCAGGCTGCAAGTGGGGACTGTGGGGCCAGAGGGTATGGGAAGATGCCCACAAGCGGGGAATTTGAGACTCATATAGACAATTCCGTGTTAGTCCAAACTGAACCCCTGTCCTTGGCTGGGGGTGGGGGACACATGAGCATTATCCAGGCATCTAAGGACAGCAACCTGCCCCTGGGCCAGGCATCTCTGAGAATGCTGCTTCTTCCCAAACCCACACACATTCTTCACCTAGCAACCCTTTGAGCCTGCATCCCCCTTTCTTGTACCCCAGAGAAAATAGGGAGAATGGCTGTCTGTCCTCAGATAAGCCTGGTCACCTTATCTCTTGGATCCTTCCATGAACCCTGAGAAGGGGTAGGCCAAGTCTCATGATTCCATCTCACAGACAGAGAGGACGAAGTCCAGAGAGGAATCCCATGCTCTATGACAGAGGCAGAGCAGGGCAGGGCTTGTCTCTGCGATGGGGGAGGGGCACAGGGGCTTCCCAGAGGGGAAGCTGGATCCTCCACTCACAGCTGCCCATCTTCCTGGAGGCAGATGACTTCATGAAGCAGAGCCGGGGCATGCTGCTGCTCTACAGCATGAAGAATCCCAGCTTCCCTGAATACATCTTCAGCAGCGAGAGCGGCATCATGTGTCTGGACATGCACGTGGACCACCCCTACCTGGTGGTGGTGGGCCACTACGATGGCAACGTGGCCATTTACAACCTCAAGAAGCCCCACTCCCAGCCCTCCTTCCGCAGCTCGGCCAAGTCTGGCAAGCACACGGACCCTGTGTGGCAGGTCAGCCTCCAACCAGGATGGGAGAAGTGGGTATGGATGAGTAGCCAGTGGGCCTGGGAGCCACTGGAGGAGGGAGCTGGGGGAGGAGAGGCCACGGGCAAGGCGGTGGGGATGACAAGTACCAGCTTAGAGGCCAAGGGGCTGGGTGCAAGAAGGGGCAGAGAGGGGCAGCAGGCGAGAATCAGGAGGTAAGCGCATCTGCAGTAAGAGCTGGGCTCTGCTGCCCAGAGCTCCCATCAGGAGGCCCATCTGTCTGCTGAGGACCTCTTAGGGCTGGTGATCGGTGACTCAGAGCCTGTGGCTGGAAGACTCCAGGGCTTGACAGGCCTCTGCTGAGTGTCTCAAGGGCTTCAGTTCCCCGTCTCTGGGCTCCTCCACTCCCCACAGGGGCTCTCCTCTGTCTCCTGGGCTAGATTTAGGGGACTCCCAGACAGGGGTGGGGTCTGCCAGTTGTCTACCCTCTGGGGGGGCTGTAAGGCCTGGTAGGTAAGGTCTGTCCTGGGGCTTCTCTGTGTACCCCTCTTCTCCAGAAAGGCACAGAATGGGGCCATTTCCTGGACAATGTGCCTGGGTTTCACCCCAACTCTGTGTCTCCCATCTTCGTGCACTGGGCATGGATCTCACAGTTTCCCTCTCAGCTCTGGCTTTGCAGGCCCTCCCTCACTGTGTTCTTAACGTCCTCCTCCTTCTGAGGCTGTGCATCCTTACCCCACGGGCAGGTCTGGGAGAATCTAAGGATGGATTTCTGCCTCAAGTGGCCCAAGGCCTCTGGGCTCGTCAGGCAGTGCTGGGCCTCTGTCTTCTCTTCCCCCTCTGCACCCCTGCCTTCCTGGCCCTAAGCTGAGTCATGCGGACACCTGCCCCAGGCACTGGCTCTCAGCTGCCAGACAGGCATGAGCAGAGGGAGGACTGTCCAGACACAGGGGACATGGTGGCTCTCAGCTTCATCCTTTGCCCAGAGCCAGGGCACAGGGAGGGAGGCACCCCCTCCCCCTAAATGCCCTCCCCCCACGCTTCACCAAAGCAGGGCCAGAGCTTGCAGCCTCTGGAGTCCGCTTCTCTGAAAAGCCTAGTTATCCTCTGGGCACACAGAGGTCTCCAGACATGGGGAGGATGACTGCAGAGACTTTAAAGCCCAGGGAGAGGAGAAAATACCCACTTTTTTCTTTCTTTCATTTTTTTGGTGAGGAAGATTGGCCCTGAGCTACCATCTGTTACCAATCTTCCTCTTTTTGCTTGAGGAAGATTGTCCCTGAGCTAAGATCTGTGCCCATCTTCCTCTATTTTGTATGCGGGGTGCCACCACAGCATGGCTAGATGAACCACGTGTAGGTCTGTGCCTTGGCTCTGAGCCCACGAACGTTGGACCACTGAAGCAGAGTGCTCAAACTTAACCACTACACTGCCAGGCCGGCCCCAAAAGACCCACTTTGATCATACTGAACCAGCACCAGTCCTGCCCCAGCTCTCCCAGCTCAGACAGCCCAGGGCCAAACATTGTGCATCTCTGGTTGGCCTGACCACCCTCCTCAAGCCCAGAAGAGGGCGAGGGGCCGAGGCCGACCACCCAACGCCCACTCTGCCATGTTCTCTGAATCAGATCGCACGCAGGTTAGGGAAAGAAATGGGGCAGGCAGAAGACAATGATCCCTTTCACTGGGCCGGTGCCGGGGAGACTGGAGCCCACCTGGATGGAGGTGGCCTTCTGCTCTCCCACAGGGCTGCTGCCTTTGCAAAACCAAACACTCGAAGTTCTTGGCTGGAATCATGGCTTGTGAGATGGGTGGGCCTGCCTGTCTCCTCGGTCCCCTTCTTTCCCTCTCATTCCCTCCCCTTCCTCACGCCTCCACCTGGTCATGCCTGTTCAGTCGCTCTTCCTTCTTTGCTCCTCTGGGAGCTGCTAAGGGCTTGGTCTCTGGAGTTCCTGGTGGGGACATAACCACAGCCACAGGCTGAGCAGGACAGGGCAGTATGCTAAGTGCTAAAGAGGGCTGCTGGGGGCACTGAGGGGGGTGTCCAGACTGTCCGAGATGGGGAGCAGGGGCAGGAGAGCCAGAGAGGTCTTCCTAGAGGGAGCAACACCTGAGCTGAATGTTGAGGGCTGAGGACACATTACTTAGACGAAGAAGAGTACAGCGTGGTCACATGTGCAATGACACAGGGGCATCAGCAGAGTGGCCTGCTAGGAAATGACACATCATTTGAGGCACAGTATGAGAGATGGGGAGGGGGAGCAGGACCTGAACAAAGCAGAGGCCCCCAGTCCTGAGTGTGCTTCTCTAGCAAGTAGGAAGCTTAGTTTCAAGTGATGTGTTAGTACCGGAGCCCATAGAGTAAAAAGATGGGAGTGGAGCCGCTCTGCTGGGATCTGCATCCTGCTTGCTTGAGGTCCCTGCTCCCACTCCCCTGTCCCCTGAGGGGCTTTCACAGGCTCCTAAGAGCTCCCCCAGCCTGGTTTGAAAATCGCTGCCCAACCATCAGGGGGTTTGGGGCAGAGAAGACTCGCAGGCATGGCTGTGTCATAGAGACAGCCTCTGGCTGCAGCCTGAGCTCCGGCAGGGGGAGGGGAGATGGCAATGAGAAGACAGCTGAGAGCTGTCGAGGCGGCGCAGCCAGTAGAAGGAAACCACCCACCAGATGTGGGAAAAGGGAAGAACGGGTGATGCTGCCCGGCACTCTGGTTTGGGGGGCCCAGTTGGGCATCCACAGAGGTGGGAAATGGCAGAAGAGGAAAAGGTTTGGCCAGAAGTTAATCCAAGAAGCCAGAGGAGGTGTCCTACAGCAGTTGGCTGTAGAAGCCCAGAGCTTGAAGGAGAACGGGGCTGGTGAGTGAGATGCCAGAGACATCAGCGCCTAGGGCCTTCTTGTGGCAGAGACCTGGGGGTTGTTTTGGATCTCACATGCCCAGCTGGGGCAGAAGGACTTTGTTCTGTTGGTGGCGGGGAGCTATGGAAGGTTTTAGAGCCAGGGAGAGAACTGTCCATTCTGAGGGGATGGCTTCCTGTCCCATGGCACAGGCTGCTCCCCAAGGAGCCCATCTGGGTGTCCCGGTCCTGTTCAAGCCCCACTGTGAAGCCCCAACCACCAACACTCTGTGGTGTGTAGGGGGGTGTTCTGTGCCACACTGGGGAAGGGAGCGGGAAGGATATATGCGCAGAGACTGCAGCCGGCAGGTCTGCCATAATCAGATAAGGCAGAAGAGAAGGAATCCATGAGGCAGGCTCCATCTCCTCCCTACACCTGCTCCTGGGCATTCATTCATTTGCTTAACTCCACTTACCGCCTGCCCCTTCTTATATTCGTACCCTCCCACCCTCACCCCAGGAGCACGTGTGGGACTTGCACACACACACATACACACTCACTTGCAAATACACACACCACCCCCCACTGGGCATTAGGCTGCTAAGTGGGGTGTGAAATACAATTTCCATGTGTGCTGGCGGCTGCTCATTAAACACTTCCCTTTGCAGCTCCCTAGCGCCTCTTACAGCCTGGCCTTTGACACCCCCTGTCCCCTCTCTGCTTTAAAGGGACTACCTTTACACAGAGGCGGAAGTGGTCTCAGCATCAGGGCGGCTCTGACTTGTGCCTCACAGGTCCCCCAGCAAAAGTGCAAAACAGCTGGCTGCCCAGACGGGCCCGGGCAGGACCGGGCCTGCCCTCGTGAGCTCTGATCAGCAGGCCTGGGGGGTGGTTGGGGAGGGGCAGTCCATTCTCCCCCTCACCACACCCCTCAACAGCCATGGTGACAGCTGTGGTTACAGGCAGTGACACTGGGTTCCTGTCATCCCTCACTGGGCCTCTGCTTGTGGCAGGGGAAGGGACGGTGGTCCCAGCATGGGAGGTCTGGAGGGAACTGAAGAATGGAAAGCTCTGGGTGCCCAGCCCCGCCCCAGCTCTCCAGGACACGGCTTGGCTGGGCCTCCACATCTGGCAACAGAAACTTGAGCCTCAAGCGTGTCATCTTCATAAGACAACAGCTCTGTCTCCAAAACACTTTCCCATATGTTTGCTTCCAGCCCTGAGAAGATGGGTTGGGCGGGATTATTAACCCTGATTTGCAGATGGAGAAATGCAGCTCAAGTCTGAGATTTGGGAGCAAGATTCTGGGAGCTAGACCTAGTGGTAAAGTGAAGGTGGGAACAGAGAAGAGATTGCCTAGAGAAGGGCCAAGCCTGGAAGAGGAGGGCGGGGGCGGGGCTGCTCCTCCCCACCCCCTAAAAAAGCGGGAAAGAACCCCCCAATTCCTAGGATGATGGTAACAATGAGGATATTAGCTATCATTTATCGAACACAATATTTGCAATGTTCTGACCTAACGACTTAGTCACGTTCTCATTTATTCCTTACAACAAACCTGTCCTATTATGGTTCCTGTTTTATAAACGAGGAAACTGGTTGATGGGCCGTTTCCTTTCCAGGCCCTGTCTATGTGAGGAGGTTGAACCCAGAGCCGCGGCCTCTTCCCTAGAACCAGGCGTTTAGAACTCAATCCAGGGAGGAATCGGGCACCCCCACTGCCGAGCCAATGGGTTAGGGCAGTGTCCTGACTGGCACTGCTGCCCCAGGATGGTCAGAGAGAGAGGGATGGGAGAGACAGAGATGAGTGGAGGGAGGGCCAATTGTGGGACTCTGGGAAACGGGCTCCCAGAACTTGCTCTGAACCTCAGATGGGTTCTTGAGGGAGCCCAGCTCAGCTGACAGCCCTAACTCAACAACCTAGCAGGGTCCCTGAGCTCACAGTTTGGGATATTTCAGGTCAAGTGGCAGAAGGATGACATGGACAACAACCTCAACTTCTTCTCTGTGTCATCTGATGGCAGGATCGTGTCTTGGACGCTTGTGAAGGTGCCTGTTTCCCAGAAGGGGTTGTGCAGGGGTGGAAATAGGAGTGGGGGAAACTGAATGGCAAAGGGACCCCCAACCCTGCTGATCCAGCCCAAGCCACATGCCCTCTTCCACCCCTCTGTGACTGCAGAGTGAGCTGGTTCACACGGATGTCATCAAGCTGAAGGTGGAGGGCAGCACCACGGAAAGTCTTGAGGGGTTGCAGCTACACACAGTGGGTAGGAGCCCCCCACCAACGCACATCGAGGCCTACCCAGGTCACTCGGGCCCTGTGAGGGTCAGTGATGGTGGCCCGCCCCTTACTGAGCACTCCTACCTCCACCTGTGCCGAGCTGGACAAGGGGTAATGGGAGAGTCTGTCTGCCCAGCCCAGCCCTTGGCCTTTCGCAGACCCTCCGTGTTTATGCAGACCCTGTTCCTGTTTATGCAGATCAGGTGCTGTTATGCAGATCCAACCCTGTTTATGCAGATCAGGCCCCTGTTTACCCAGACCCTGTCCCTGTTTACTCAATTCCTACCCTGTTTATGCAGACTGTGTCCCTGTTTACCCAGGCCCCACTCCTGTCTGCAGAAGCCCTGGCTGTTTGCAGAGTCCCGACTGCCTGGGACAGCAGCAGGCCAGAGGGCCAGTCTCTATTGGCCTGGCTGGCCCCGGCCCTCACAGGGGCCCGGCTCAGGCTGTCCTGGGGCTGCTGGCTAGAGGAGGTGCTGGGAGGCTCCCTCAGAACCAGGCTAAAGCTGCTCCCTCTTCTCCCGAGGCTGTGGCACCGCCTTCGACTTCCACAAAGAGATCGACTACATGTTCCTAGTGGGCACGGAGGAGGGGAAAATCTACAAGGTGAGGCAGGGCCGCCCCTATGCCAGCTCGCTACAGGGCCGCCTAGATCAGAGCATCCCAGGAGCCCGTCGTTCTCAACAGACCCTCTTCTCACAGACCTTAGGGCTCATCAGTTCTGGAAGTCTTCTTGGGGGAAGAGAATGCATTTCTGGACCTGCTGGGGCGGCAGGAAGAGGGGCTGACTGCAGGAAAGGGGAGGACGGACCTCCGGGGTGACTTTAGCCCAGCCTGGCCTCTTTCCGCGGGGGGCCCTCCCTCTCTTCCTGGGAGCGGAGGAGGTAGAGGTGGGTGTGGGGGTTGGGGAAGTTGGAACATTATGGGAAGACTTCCTGGAGGAGATCTGAACTTGAGCTGAGCTTTGAAGGCCAGGTAACAAGAAAATTTCTCTCTGAATGCCGGGTGCATCCTAGCCGGCAGGACGGAACTTCATGGCTAGTTTCTGCAAGGTCTCAGTGTTAGTAGGTGAATGTCCTTCTGAACCTCCGTCCATCCAGAAATAGCTCTGCTGCAAGCTTTTCTTAGGCTCAGAGACTCAGAATGTTAATTACAGACAGCCTCCCGGGAGCCCCTGAGGCCCAGCCAGAGCTGGTCTGAATGCAAAAGAGGTCCCCCCTCCTTCCCAATGGCAGATGGGAGAGGCAGGAGGGAAGAAGACACTAGTCACTCACTCTGTCTCCTGGAGGAAGGGAGCGAGGGGCCTGCTGGTCAGGGCAAGAAACCCAATGGGAAATCATGAAATTGGAACTTGCTCCTGGCTCAGCGCCTGCTCTTACCTGGGCGAGGTGGGGTGTTTATCACTGTTGCGAGGATTCTGTCTGTGGGCTGTGGGTGGACCCAGGGCTCTGTCTGTCTGTCCACAGGCCTTGGCCTGGGCATAGGCTAGGTCACACCCCACCCAGGGCCCTCAGACCTGCTCTGCCTTGGCTCAGGGAGAGAAGGCCTTTTCTGCCTGGCCTGGAATCTTCGCCCCGAGTCCCTTAAGCCCCTCCTCTCTCTCTGGTTGTGTTGAGAGTGAGAAGAGCAGCCGCTTGGCCCCAGCTCAGCTGTGACAGTGATGTGGGGTGAGGACAGAAGAGGAGTCTCAGGTTCTGACCCTCCAGGGAAGTGACGGCTGCTGACCTCTCTCTCACTCCTGACCCCTGACCCCCACCCTAGTGCTCTAAATCCTACTCCAGCCAATTCCTGGACACCTACGATGCCCACAACATGGCAGTGGACGCTGTGTCCTGGAACCCATACCACACCAAGGTCTTCATGTCCTGTAGCTCTGACTGGACAGTGAAGATCTGGGACCACACCATCAAGTAAGGAGCATGCCCTCCCTCAGCCCAGCCTGGGCTGGGGCCTGGCCTGTGAGCCTTCTGTGTCATGAGCTCTCCATCCTTCTACCTTGGCAGGACCCCGATGTTCATCTATGACCTAAATTCAGCTGTGGGCGATGTGGCCTGGGCACCATACTCTTCTACTGTGTTTGCGGCAGTCACCACCAATGGGAAGGTGAGCGCCCCCTTCCTGACCCTGCTGAGCCCCCACTGGAGACAGGATGAGGTGTCTCAGGGTCTCCCTCCTGGAGAGCCCACCCCGTGCCCAGGTCAGGTAGGGAAGATGGGACAGAAGGACTGTGTATTCTCAAGGGCCAGGCCACCCAGGGCCCTGTCAAAAGAGAAATCATTCATCCCTTGAGGTCTTGAGGAGAGAATGGGGCTGGTCACCTTGAAGGAGAGGGCATTGTGGGGGATAAGATGTCATGAGGAGCAGTTATCTTCTCTCAGGGTCCTGGGGAGGAAACGACAAGGTGGCAGGGACTAGCCTGATGTAAGGAAAAACTTATGAGCCAGAGTTGATCTGTAGTTAAAATAGTGTCTAAAAGGTAGCGAAGTCCCCATCCCTGGGAGTATGCAAGCTGAGTCTGAGAAGGGGAGATGACAGGGGTCTACGCAACACTCAGAAACAAACATTTTGTGAGAGAATTCTTAGACACAAACCATTTCCCTTATGGACTTTGATATAAACCGAGAGGCGACTACCCCAGGAGAGAATATGGTAATTAAGACATCACCCTACAGTCAGTCCGTCATCCATCTGCTGAACAGAGTTTACTAAGGACCAACTGTGGTGCCCAGCTCCAGGCTAGGGCCTGGTGAATCAGGTCCCTGCTCTCACAGGGCTTACACTCCGGTGAAGGGAAAGAGACAGAAAGCAACAACAAAACTCCCATAGTGTTAGGTGCTAGGCAGGGATTCAAAGAGAATATGGTGTTTGCAGCAGCATTATTCATAATAGCCAAAAAGTGGAAACAGTGCAAATGTCCATCACCTGATGAACGGATGAACCAAATGTGGTCCATCCAAGAGGACTGTTATTCAGTGATACCAAGGGGTGAAGTACTGACACATACTACAACATGGATGAACCTGAAAACACGCTGAGTGCCAGAAGCCCGTCACAAGACCCCGCACTGGATGCTTCCATTTATAAAGGTCTAGAGCAGGCAAATCTATAGAGACAGAAAGTAGACTTGCGGTTGCCCAGGGCCGGGGCTGTTGGGAGCAAATGGAGAATGACGGCTAATGGGCACAAGGGTTCTTTCTGGGGTGATGAAAATGTTCTAAAATTGGTTGTGGTGATGGTTGCATAACTGTGAATATACTAAAAACCAGGAATTGTATACTTTAAATGTGTGAATTTTATAATATGTGAGTTATATTTCAATAAAGCTGTTATATTTTTAAAGAGAGAGAGAAAGAGAGTGACGTAAAAGGAAAGGCCTGGGTGGTCTCTTAGATAGAGTGGTCAGGGAAAGCTTCTTTGAAGAGGTGACATTCAAGCTGAGAGCGAATGACAAGAGCGAGCCAGCCCTGTGAAGATGGGGGAGGCATTCCAGATGGAGGGAACAGCTCCTGCAAATGCCCCGGGGGTTCTGGCTGGGGTCTAGTGAACAAAGAGGAGGGAGTGTGAGGTGAGAGTGGAGAGTGGGGGATCTAGAGGAAGGGATCTGGGTTTTGTGTAGGGTGCCAAGGGAGGCTCTTGGAGGATTTCAGGTTTTTTAAAGGTCAGTCAGTCTGCCGCATGGAGGCTGGACTGGAGAGGGCAGGAATGGAAGCAGGGAGGCCAGTCAGATGTTACCTCGCTGTCCAGGCAGCAGCTGCTAATGGGTTGGACTCAGGGCGTGGTAGAAGTCAGATCAAACACTTGCCGAGCACTTGCGTGGCAAGCACTGTCTGAGCACCTCTCATCTGTTAGCCTCTATCCCCTCGTTTATAAAATGGGGATAATAACAGAACCCACCTATAGAGTGGCTGTGGGGATTATGACTAGATATGCCCTGTACCGTGCTCATGCAGAGAATACTACAGAGTAAGTGCTCAATGCACAGTAGCTGCAGTTGTTGTTAATTCTGTATAGACTTAAATTTTCTCCTGAACTTTTTATTCTCATTCCCTCAAACACAAGAAAAACACAAACAGAGACACAAATCTGCTCTCACCCTGCTTCCAGTTCCCACTGTGCCAGGCTTCTGTTGGGTTTCCCCAGAAGGCCCAGGGGCGGGTCCTCTGAGGTGGGGGACAGGGGCCTCCTGACCCCTGAGTGTGCTGACATGCTGACACCCACCTCTCCACAGACCCACGTGTTTGACTTGTCCATCAACAAGTACGAGGCCATCTGCAACCAGCCCGTGGTGGCCAAAAAGAAGAACAAGATCACCCACGTGCAGTTCAATCCCATCCACCCCATCATCATTGTGGGTGACGACCGTGGGCACGTCACCTGCCTCAAGCTCTCACCCAACCTGCGCAAGATGCCCAAGGTACAGGCTGGGGGAGTCTGGGCTGCTGCCCAAGGGAAAGGCTCCAGGATTGGGGGGGTGGGGGTGGAAAAGGGGAGGAGCCAGGGTGTGGCCGGCAGGTTTCTGCCTTGGGAGAGCCAAGGTAAGGGTGGTCATTGCCCAAATCAGGAGCACAGGAGAAGGAGGTTTGTGGGGAGACAATGAGATCAGTTTTGACATGCTGAATCTGAGTTACCTGTAGGCCCCCAAGTAGAGACATCAGGTAGGCATGGGACTCTATGGGTCTGAAGCCTAGGGGAAACACGTGGGCATCACTGGCTTATTTGGTGTGGACCAGGTCACCCAGGCAGCGGGGCTTGGGGCTTAGTCACTGCTTCATTGGCTGGGCTTGCACAGGGCTTCAGCTTCAGTGGTCCCCGAGCTGGGAGCTGTGGGTGCACACAGGCAAGAGGAAATGAGCCGTGAAGAGGGTAACTAGGTCAGCAGCCAGGCAGTCCTCCTTTTGAACTCTGGTTCCTTTCTGGCGTCTGTGATGATCTGGAGACCCTGCCTAGAGCCCAAGGATCCCAAATACAGGCCACAGAGCCCAGAGCCACAGACCTCAAAGTCTAGATCTCAGAGTCCCAGTTCAGACTTAAGAATCCAAGCCTTAGAATCCAGAGCTAAGAGTCCAACTTAAAAATCCAGAGCCCAGTCCTGCCCACTTGGGTGCTAAGAGAGGAAATGGAATTTGCTTTCTGCCAGGTTCAGGGGCCAGGATCAGGGCTGGGCCAAGTTGCCCTGATGACGTACAATTGCAATTTGAAGCATTTACTCACAGTGTGAGGCAACAGCAGGGCCTATCTCTTTCAACTACTGACACCTGCCCCCCTGCACCCCTACCAAGGCAGAGGCCACCGCGCCATCCCTCTCGTGCCGGCCTGGTCTATTCCCCACCACGCCAGGGAGGCAAGGGCTGGCAGTTTGGCCGGGCCTGTAATTCTAGCCAGCCGGGGGATGGGGTGGACTTGGCTATAAATACTCAGAAGGCTGCTAAGCGCCTGCAGCTGTGGCCCAGAGGCTGTGGTAGGATGGGGGGAGTCGGGCGTGGTCTGAAGCTCTTTGCCGAGAGCGCAGCTAGTTGGCCTCTAGGAGGGGGAAGGAGGCAGCACAATTTGTGGAACAGATAAAATCTGCTGTTAATTTAGTGAGGAAAGAGACCCAGGCTTGAGCTGACAGAGCTGGACAGCCCTGTGGGAGGGATCATGGTTGCCCCCTGGGGCAGGGGTACAGCCATCACACAGCAGTGAGGGGGTAGATCTGGGTGGGGGCTCGCCCTGCCCACTCTGACTGGGGAGGCAAGGATCTCCCACAGTCCCAATCCTCTCAGAGCAAGGGTCAGTCACAGCTGTGAGAGCTAGGCTCTGTGTTTCTGAGGACCTGAAGACATGGGTACCTTGCGTCAGAGAACCTGAGGAGGTGACAGCTGGGGGCTACTACTTGGGTGGATTGGCAGTTCCTATGAAGTTACCATCTGACCTTGTCAGCAGCCAAGTGATTGTGCAAAAGGAAGTCCTCTAGGCATCCCTCCTGCCCCTCCTCTGCGGGCTGCAGTCTCCCTGCCCTTCCCAAGAGGCCTTGGCCACAGAGGCCCGACTTCCTGGCCCAAGGAGCTTCCCATGATTGGTGTCAGAGCCCAGCATATCAAAGGGCAAGGACTATCTTTCCTTAACTGCTGTATAGATGGCAAACTAAAGCTCAGAAAGGCAAGAGACTTGCCCAGAGTCATGCAAGGAATTAACGACAAAGCTGGAATTAAAAGCCAGGTCCCCTAATTCCCAGGGGGATGGGGTGAGGCCAAGAAGAGAACATGAGCTTAATTCAAGAGGGAGAGAGGGAAGAGAGAGAAAAAGACATCTTCGTTCTGCCTCGAGAGTGAGGAGCTGAGCTGGGCAGTGGCAAAAGTGCTGGGCTGCAAGGGGAGGGGGAGACAGATTTGGGAGCAGGTGCAGGGGTCACACCAGGAGGAAATCTGAGCTGCACAGTGTCAGCAGCTGGAATGGGGCCAGGAAGGGGCCTGCTGGCCCTGCACTCTCCCTTCACCTCACTGCCCAGGCCAAACCCAGGCTGGGCCCTCAGCAGGCGAGGCTGGGGCAGGTGCCAGTGAGCAGTGGGGACAGGTGGCCGACAGGGTGGGGATTCAGGAGCAGAGGGAAGGCAGGAAATGGCAGCTGCCCCAGCCTAGCCCACACCCCACCACCTGGACAGAAATGAAGATGGGACTGGTGCTGGTCTGCCAAGGAGCTCTCAGGACCTTGAGGGACATACACCCCAGTGTCCCAACTCTCTTTTTCTCGGGGCCCAGGTTACCAGCTGAAGCATCATAGTGCCCTGTAGACAGGGGTGAGGGATCATAAATTCAGGATCTGCTCTTCTGAGGGACAGTCCCAGCCAAGGACATCTGGAATCACATGGGATATCCCATCAGCCCTCCTAGGTTTGACATCCTTTCTCCCTTCCCCGGGTATGTCTGACACAGCAAGCCTGGCCCCAAATGGCACCCCACTCCGAAGAATTAGGTACGAATACTAGGTGAGAGCACCTGTGGCTTTTTCCACAGCCCTCTCCATCTGCAAACACACACCTCTTAGCTCCTTGTTAGGACACAGCCAGGGACTGTCCTGGGGGAAGGGTGGTCCCAATGGTCAGAGGCCCCACTTCTTCCCAGGGCTATAGCTCTCCCTGACTTGAAGGGCTAGTTCCTCTGAGGGTCAGGAAGTGGATACCTTCCTCCACTCCTCCCAGCATCCAGACCCTGTGTTGGTCTGAGGTTCAGAGCGAGAGCTGGATGCTTCCTGTAGGCCTCACCTGGGCCCCTGTGTCACCCAATCTGAGTTGGGGAAGGATCCTGTGGGGGTCGGGGGAGGCAGAGGTCCAGAATCTAACTGGGCAGGGGAGGGGCAGGGCACAGCTGGGGCAGGCTGGGCAGAGGAGGCAATGGGGGACAGGGAGAGGTGGCCCATCCCTCATCATGCCTCCCCCATGTGTACTTCCCCTCTCCCCAGGAAAAAAAGGGGCAGGAAGTGCAGAAAGGTCCAGCTGTGGAGATCGCAAAATTGGACAAACTGCTGAACCTGGTGAGGGAAGTGAAGACCAAGATCTGAGGGCCTGGCCTCAGTCCCTGTCCATTTCTTGAACCCAGTACTTGTAGCCCCTGAGCCTGGTACCCAAGCCCAGCCTTAGCACCCAGTATGTGACCCCAGCCCTGATCAGGCCCCAGCATCTGCCCTCAGCACCCTGCTCCAGCCCTGGTCCCAGCACCTTACCCTAGAATGCGGCCCTCAACCACCATTACCCCCTCCTACCGTGCACAAATAAACTTGTCTGGAAGCCCATCCCTTACCTTTAATTTTGCTACCACAGGGCCCCCAGGAAGAGGAGAAAATCTCAGGGTAGAGCCATAGTTCCATTTATTACCCAACAAACAGTGGGAGGACCAGAGGAGGGGCCCAGCCTGGACACCCTCCCATTATTGCCATGGATTCCAGTTTGCTTCCCCAACCTTGAAGGCCTAGAGGCGACTGGCCTAGGGAGAGGGTGGACACCCCCTGGCCCTTGGAATGGAGCAGAGTTCAGATGGCCCCAGCCCTAGCACCAACTCATGAACCCCCGCCCCAGACCTGTCTACCTGGGGCCACCAGAGCCCCTCTTGGAGCCAGGCTGGCTAGACTCTGGGTGCTGGGTCCAGCTCCAGACAGGCTGTTCTCTGAGTTCTGAACCCCAGGCTGGCCGGACCCTGGAATCCTGATTCCAGGCTCTGGGTGGGGGCTGGACTTAGGTCCCAGACTCCAGGCTAGGCCCGGGGACTTCAGGGCTGCAGCAGGTAGCTGCCTTCATGGCTGGGCTTCTGGGGCGGGGGCGCCTTCTCGGGACAGGGGCCAGGGCTGGAGTTGGGACTGGATTCGGAGAGGGAGTCGATGTCAGCAGAGCGGGAGTGGCAGGCCCAGCAGAGGATGACCCAGAGCAGCAGCAGCAAGAAGCCTACGAGGCCGTTGCAGACGATGGCGATGAGGGCGCCCTGGGAGATGGCTGCCCCCATGACGGGCAGCGCCCTCAGACCAGCACAGACCTCGGGGCTCCCTCAACGGCAAGGCCCATGCCGAGGGGGACTCCGGTAGCGCCGGCCTTCCGCGGAGGCTGTCCCGTCCACACGCAACGATTCCTGGGCAGTGGCGACGTCCACCTGCAGTCCTGCGCCTATGGGGGCACAGGGCAAAGGGGAGGGTGTGAGGAGGAAGGGGTGGGGTGAGGCCCCCCACACCTCTGGCCTCCCTGGCACAGGACTCGTGTCCCAGCAGGCCCAGGAGCCCCCAGAGCAACGCCTCCTCCGCAGGCCGCTCTGGGCACCTGGATGGGGGCGTAGCCACGGTGGGAGGCCGAGCGGGCGGCTCCTGCTCCCGGAACCGTGCTCGGCCTGGCCCTGCCCACCCGCTCCCAGCCCGCCGGGCACTCGAGTGGGCGGGACCGAGGAGGCCCGCGGCCTGGGAGGATGGGGCCCGCGGCCGGCCGGCGCGTGTGGCCGGCCGGAGCCCTGGGGCGCTCACGGAGGGAACTTTGTGGAGGCCTGCAGGCGGGGGACTGCGGGCCAGGGCTGCGCCCCGGAGGGCCCGGGCTGCCTGTGCGGCAGGGCTGTGTCCGTGCGTCCGGCTGGGTCTCGGTCCCCTCGCCTGGACGTGTGCCTCTGCCTCCCGGGCTGTGCCGCTGTCTGTCTCTCCGGGCAGCGTCTGCCTCTCTGTGCGGCCCCCTCTCCGGTGCGTCTCGCTTCTCTCCAGTCTCCCTCTCTGTGTCTCTGCACCCGTCCGTCCCTGTGTGCACGGGTCCCCGGGTGCATGGGTCCCTGGGCGTCCCTCTGTCCCCGTGGACGTGCCGCCTCCTCTCCGTGGGTCTGTCTCTATAGTTCTGTCTCTGTCTTTGTGTCTCTCTTTCTGCCCGCTGTCCCTGACTCTGAGGGTCTGTCTCCTCGCCTCCGCCCCCGGCTCTCCGGTCCTCGCCGCGCGCCCGTGGGGGAGGCCCCTTACCTGAGTGGAGCCCGGGGCGCGCCCGCGGAGGGTCCGGGGCCGCGGGATGCTGGGCGCCGACTGAGGCTCGGAGCCGGCGGGCGGGGGGCGGCGGGCGGCGGGCAGGGACGGCGTCCCCTCCCCCGGCCCTCCCCCTCGGCCGCGCAGCCTCCGCCGGCCGCTCCCGCCGCGGCGCGACCGGGGCGGCCTCTGCCGCGGGCGGTCTGCGGCGAGCGGGCACCTCCTCCCCCTGGGGCGGCGCCTCCTCCGCGGCCGCGGCCGCTCGCTGGCTCGCTCGCTCGGCGGCGCTCGGGCGGCGGCGGCGGTCCGGGCGTAGGGTTCGGCTGGGCTCGGCTGTGTTCGGCTACGCTCGGCTGGGCTCGGCTGGGCTCGGCCGGGCTCGGCCAGGCTCGGCAAGGCTCGGCCGGCAGCAAAAACAGCGAAGAGCCCCGCCTCCTGGGAGGCCGGCGGCCAGCAGCCTGTCGGGGGCGGAGCCATCCCCGCACCGCTGCCGCCATTCAATTGGCTGGCCGCGCCAGGCGCCCGTGCCATTGGTCGTGCGCTGGGGTGGGGACTGGCCCGCCCTTTGTCCAGGCGGGGGCGGGAGCGGGAGGAGGGCTGAGGGGGCTACTCTGTCTAGATCCCTCCCGGGGGGAGGGGGCGGGGGCGAGGCCCATCTACTCGCGGAGAGCTCTTGCCCCTGCCGCACCTGGAAGAGCTGCACACCCAACATCTGAGAAAAGCCAAAGCCTCTGTACCCCCATACCTGAGGGGACCGCCCCCCATGTCTGCGAGAGGTCTCTGTCCCTGTCATGTGGAGGCAGACTCTGGGTCCCCGCGTCTGGGAGGAGACAGAACCTCCTCCTCTTGGAAGCCCCCTGTACTCCCGCACGTCCGCTCTCACCCGGGTGTGGGCCCTGCATCTACACTTCAGAGGGTCTGCAGTTGTCTCCGCACTCCCTGGCCCCGGGAGGGGTGAGCAGCTCTGCCCATGCAAGTTCTTTGGACACATTTATGGAGCTCCCACCCAGGATTGGCTGCGGGTTTGTGCTTTGCTCTGCTATGAGGGAGCCTAGGACGGAGAGGAACGGGGTCCTCTGAGGGATGGCTCAACCCTGGCTGGAATAGGACCAGGCATGACTCTCCATCCTAGGAGCTCTCCTCAGAGGAAGACCAGCCTGGGGAGCAGCCCTCGGGTAGACCTTCCTACCCTACCTCATATGCCAGTGATTCCTAAGTGTTCTGAGCTAGACCCTTTTCTCATCTGCACATATTCTCCGTGGACGAGCACATCCCAAAAGCAATATCGTGAAGTCTCTCAGTACTCCCCAATCCAGCGTTAACTTATCTCTCGCATGCTAGACAAAGATCCAAGTGCCTACCAGAATCTGGGTGACACTGATTCCTGGTTCTGCAACTTAACTAACTTCGTGACCTTGGGCAAGTTGCTTACCCTCTTTTAGCCTCAGCTTCTTCATCTGTAAAATGGTTTGAGTAATAGCTACCTCTCAGGATTGTAGTCACTAATTCATTTATACCAGACTAACCACATCTCAGCAGATGTCAAATGATACAACCCCAAGGACCACGTGGCTAAGGTGCCCCTTCCTCCAATGCCATGAAATTCACATGAGATCCCTATAAATCCAAATGCTGTCTTGAAAATGAGAAAGGGAAAGGTAAAGTAATCTGGAAGACTGAGTCATCCAAGCCTACTGAATTTCTTTGTCTAAAATAAATTTTTGGACCCTACTGAGTTTACCAGAGTGGATTAATTTTAGTTGCCCTTGGCCCTGTTACCCAGCAGGGTGGAGGCATTGTGAACAAGATCAAATCGGTTCCAGGAAACAGAGGAGACTTAGATCGTTGCAAATCTGTGTGTAATCTGAGTGAATTTGTGACCCAGCTGCAGGAGTTCAGATGTTATCCTGAAAACGGGGAAGCCACTGAAGAATTTTGAGCAGAAGAGTAAATGTGATCATATCCAAAAATTAGAAGGATGATTTGGGCTGCTGGGTGGAAGGAGGGATTGAAGGCATTTGAGAGTGAAGGCAAGGACTGATGACAAGGGACTGAATTGATGGGGGCAGGTAGGAGTGGAGAGAACAGGAGAGCACTGAGGGTGTTTGGGAGTTATGACTGGCAGGACTCAGAGACCTAGACCTATAGGATAGAGGAGGTAGGAGGGAGGGAGAGTCAAGGCTGACCCCCAGGTTGCTGACTAGGGGTACTGTGATGCCATGGACTGAGATAGGGAACACACGACAAAGGCTGAGTTTCAGCAGGGGGCTGGGGGATGAGGGGTGGGGAAATGATGAGATCCGTCTGGGATATGTTGAATTTGAGGTACTAATTGGACACCCAAGTTGAGATGTCCAGTAGACAGCTGGATAAACAAACAGGTCTGAGGATCAGGAGAGAGGTCCAGGCTGAAGATAGCATTTCGTGAGTTATCAGCAAAAGAGTAGTAGTCAAACCAGAAAAGTAGATGAGCTCACCCAGGAAGAGTAAGAACTAGTGTAAGCAAAAAGATACATTTATAATCAGATTCTGAAAACCTAAAGACAGGGATGCCTCAGGAACAACTGGAACTAATAGATGCAAAAGCCTTTAGGTTCTCTCTCTGCCTCTCATCTGTTACTTTCTGCCTGTCTCCTTCATTTCCCTCCCCTCCCCTAGCCCCAGTCCCTGTCGTCCCTACCTCCAGACTAGCTTCCAATGCTCTTCTTGTCCACATGGTGAAAAACATGACTTCAGACAATCCCAAAGCTTAAATCTTACTGTCTAGGCATCCAACCACCCTGGATTCTTTTTCTTGCTTGCAGTTTGCAAATTCCTGAGGAAATACTCTGTTTGGCTCAGCTAAGTTAGATGCTTAACTCTAGACCAATCAACTGTGGCCAAGAGATGGATGAGGATCAAATTGCCTGCCTAACACGGCCCACAATAACCCCATGGACATTGGTGGGGGGCTGGGGGGGGGGGGTCCCAGGAGGAGAGAGATCCTAAAAAAGCAGAATGGCAGGTGTTCACTATAGTCCACCCTTTGTTTGCACAACACACACACACACGTTGTTTTCCTATATATATGATTCCAGAAATGCCCCCACCTTCATAATCCAACCATCCCACTATACATATGCCAATAAATTCACCTTCTCTCCAATGGAGGGCAGCTCAATGACACATCCAGCTACTGTCTCCGGAGATTACATCATAGGACCACTGTTCTTCATATTTAGGTTCTTTGAGTAAAGTCCTTTCATGCTCTAGTCAGGTCTCTATAAGGTATGAATATGGTGTCTAATAATCACATTACCTTTGTTTGGGCTGCCTTTGAGCTATCTTTAAACCATTCCTACACCCCTCCCAAAAAACTCCTGATATTTAGAGATGGAAGAAAGAGACAATAAAATGGAGTAAAAAGAAAGCACTGTACAGTGCTCACTAATCTAGAGCATCATCCATACATTTTTTGGCCATGAATAACAATGAAAACAATGGGACTAGGAAATTTCTTGGCATCTGTTTGTTGACTCAGTTCTTTGGCTACAGAGTTCAATCAGAGTACAGCCAATCTGGCTGCTCTAGGTTTTGCCCACAAGGATGAGATCCCTCATCCAGTCCTCTGAGAGCGCCATTGTAGAGGAATTCTCTGTGGGGCACTGTACTGATTAGCACCGCACTTTCTGGTGGTGTTTGAGGGATTATCTGGGGACTGAGCAATCACAGATCTCTGCATTTATGAGGATTGGGTGTGGTTTTATTTTTCCTCCCAGATGATACAGTTCTTTTAAAACCATAATCAGCTGTCTGTCAGTTTCATCTGGGGGAGAATTCCTTTTGCTAATAACATATTTCATTTATCCTAAGCCACATTTTTTCTGGTTTAAACAACTCAAATCAGAATATGGCTTACAATTAATGGCATGTAATAGTTTTTTAGGCTTTTCTTTTCTTAGTAGTTCATAAAATAACTTGCCTCCTATAATTGATAGAACATGAGATTTATTTAATATAGTAATTTTATCAGCCAGAGTTCTTTTTCACAAATAATACAATCCACTCTGGTTAGTTGAAGCATAAAATGGATTTGTTAAAAGATATTATTTAGCTCAGAATTGTTAGGAGGGCTGAGGAAATGGACTTGAGGCTAAGTTTCTAGGAACAACACCCAAACCATACCACACAACCTGATGAGGAAACCACAGCCACTGCCACTCCAAATACTAAGCACCGGGAGTTCAATTTGACTGCCAGCTTCACAAGCTCTTCGGCCCTTCTGTGGTAAGAGCTCAATATTGCAACCACTGGGAAACCACTGCTGTTCCCACTCCCACCCCCGGAAGCTGGACACTTGTACTACCAGCAACAGCAGAAACTGAAGTCGTATGTCCAACTTGCTTCCTTCCTCTATCGGTCAGGATTAGCTAGGTAACACAGTAGTTTAAAACAACCCCCAGAACTTCCTGGCATAAAATAATAAAGATGTATTTCTTGCTCAGGCTACAGTTCCAGCATTCGTGAAGAGGGGAGGGGGAGTCGTGCTCACTGTGGTCATTCAGAGATTGAGGCTCCACCTCTTATGCTGATACCATCTTCTTGATAGGAACCCTCAGAGTTTGCTGTGGCAGAAGACAGTGAGGAGAAGCATACACTGGCTTCTGCTCAGCTTGCATTGATCAAAACAAATCTCATGGCCACACCTAACATCAAGTGACAAGGGAAATGCAATCCTCCTGGTGCTCAGAAGGAGAGAAGAACCAGAAACATTGGTGAACTTTAGTGATGTTTACCTCCCTCATATTGCTCACTTCCAAATCAAAGTCTCACGTCGGGGAGGTAGCAAGCTGCAAGGGATGCTGGAATTTTAGTTCTGACTTCTATACTGAGGAGGCTGGATTGTAAAATTAGGATTTTCCCACATGGAAAAACTATTTAAAAGGGGAAGGACATCCATGAATACAACAGATTTCTACTAACATAGTCAATACTAGAATTTTGTAGAACCATGCTCTCTGAAGCTTTGCCAAGAAGATATGGGGCCTGCACAAGTTCTTGGAGCAATTACTCTTTTTTTAGCGCTGTGTCTGGGGGCTCTTTCAGTCCCTCTGCCTATGCCTTCTGGCTTCATGGGAAATCATAGGCTGGAGTTCCAGGGCTACAAGCTTTTCTTCTTTAGCCTGCCCTGGAATGATTCCCTTGCTTCACCCGCATTCCAGTAAACTCACTTTACAATGGGAGGGACCATCACGTTTGCCTGGCAGGATAGGGACATCCAAAATAGGTGGTCTGCACGCAGTTAGGGGACACCAGAGTATTTAACTTGCTTAAGGACATGTGTGTCAGACTGGTAGGGCTAGATCATTATGTAGCCTTACTGAATTGCAGAACTAAGTTGTTGACTGTTCTCAATGTTGGTTCCCTGATTAGGAAACTGAGACGTCCTAGCAATCAGGGTGGAGGTACAGCAGGAGAGTGAGAGGAATTGGGAAGCCTTGCATGTTGTCCCCACCCTGCCTCCTCTCTCTCCTTTTTTCTCTCCAGATAAGCTTCCTATGCTTCTCTAGTCCACGTGATAATAAATTCAGCTTCTGACAATTCTCAACTTCACAGCTTAAATCTAGGTACCCAACAACATGTTGGCTTGTCTCTTTCAGTTCCAGTTCCAGCTTATCCTTCTCAGTTCCAGTTCCAAAATTCCTAAGGACTTGCTCTCATCAGCCTGGCTTTGGTCAGCTGCCACTCCCTGCACCAATGATCTGTGGGAGGGTCATAATATGGTGGCTCCCTTGATGACTATATGAGTGAAAGGCAGTTCCCACCAGAAGGGAGGGCCATCTAAACAAAATATAAAGAAGTCCACCATACTAACATCTATGGATGCACGGGAAAAGATAAATCTGCAAAGTAAATAAGGAAGGAGCTGTCAGAGAGAGAGAAGGAAAACCAAGAGAGAACATAGTTTCAGGGAAGCCAAGAAAGGACAGAAGTTCGAGGAGGGAGGGGTCAGCAATCCAAATGTCAGAGAGCGGTCCAGTAGTTTATACAGAAGGGACTAATGGACTTAAGAACAAGGAGGTTGTTGATGTCTTGGCAAGAAGGAGTTCCAGTGGGCAGTGGGCAGTGGAGATTGCGGTGGATGCCAGATTTTAGCAGTTTCAAGAGTGAGTAAGAAGTTGATGCAATATAGATGATTCTTTCAAGAAGATTGACTAAAAATTAGGAGTAAGGAGAATAGATACAGAAAGATGTAGAACCAGAGGAAACTTTTTTTAATTTCTAAAAATGTCTTATTTGTTTCTTACATGGGCAGGTTTACATACTGGTGGGAAGGAACCAGGATATAATTGATAGCTATTTTTATTATTACTGTCCATCTCCCCTGGGCTGTGCAGATGTAGGCAGGCAGGGACAGGGATGGAAGCCCCGGCAGAAGGTATGAACCATTTCAACTGTCGACGAAAATAATCCATAACCAATCTATAAATGAAAATTTGGGAGAGTTTATTCTGAGCTGAAATCTGAGGACCATGGCCCGGGGCCTTTCTTCCCAAAGGAAGAAATGGCACCAAAGAAGTGAGGTATACAGGGTGGTTATATATCCCCAAACAGGACGTTTCACATATGATTGAAATGTCCCTCCCACAATAGTCACAAGATTGCCCTGTCGGCACAGCGCTTGATGGACACAGCAGGTAGTGGGTCTGCTCTCTTGGAGGGCGTAGCAGGAGGCAAGTCTATTGTCTCGAGCTGGTTGGTCACAGGTGAGCACAGCAATCAGTTTCTAGCCTAAGGAAAGACGCTTCATCCTTAAGGAGATGCCAACGTTGGGAGGGGGAGGGAAGTTGCACCTTTATCTCAAGGGCCTTGGTTCTTGCCATAGGAATATCTAAAGCAGATATACAATGCATGCTCAACGGCCACGGTCAGGCCCTTTTGGAAGGACAAGGTCAGGCCGAATTAGGTTTACACAAAATGGCTTCCTCATATACTCCAATATATCCTATTACTTGCCATTTTTATTTGTCACAACTTTTCCCAGGCCACACTGGAAAGGAGGGCAGAGAGTAGGTGCCTGGCCACAGCATTGGGTGACCCAGGTCCGGGCTCAGGGATCGCACCATGATCTATGCCCAGACAGAGAGGCCTTGTGTGGAGAACAAAGGGGCCCAAGGCTGGAACCAATCCTCAGCAGGTGGGGGCAGGGGACACAAACAATTAAACTCTGGGGCAGGCACACTTGCCGTGTGCTGATTTCCCCATCTCAAAACCCTACCTATTGCTGCCCCTACCCGCCTGCTCACTCCTCAGCCTCCCTGCCAAGCTGTCACCTGCTTTCCCAGCGACCTTCCCCACCTCCCATCACTCCTCAGCCACTGCCCCCACCTTCTGAGCTCACCATCCCTGAAGCTGCCTCACCAAGGTCACTTTCACCTCATTATCACATCCAATGAATACTTTTCAGTCCTTATCTTTGTTGACTTTTTGGCAGCATTGAGGCTGTTGATCTCTTTCTGAAACTATCTCCCCTGTGTTCCATGAAGCTGTTCTCTCTGGGAACATTTATTCCTCCTCCTAAAACAACAACTATTGTTTATTAAGCATCTAGACTGTGTCAGAGCTCTGCATTCGTCACAGGTGTCCCTCAGCTGCGTGCAAGACAAGTCCACAGATAACATGAGGGAACCGGGGCTGAAAGCAATCGAGGCGTTTTTCTAAGGCCCCACGGCAGCAGTGATGGAGTCTGGATTAAAACCCTGGTTTGCTGCATTGCCCTCAGCTCCAGCATGCTGTCTGTCTCCCTCACCTCTCTGGCCCCTCCTCAGCTTCTTTGGTGGGCTGGCTGTGCTTTCTGCACCCACCCTCTTCTCCTCTCATCTCCTTAAGTGAGCTTTTCCTCTGCATTCAGGGCCCATTTTTGTGCTGACAATGCTTTAATACCAACCCAGACCTCTCTCCCAACTCCCAGACTGGTATTTATTGTTGTTGCTGCTTCTGCTATTGTGATTAAGAGCTAAGATTTATGGAGCATTTACAACATGGCAGGCACTGTGCTAATTTCTTTATATACATCATCTTGTTAAGTCCTTACAATGACCCTGTGAGGTAGGTGCTGTTTTCCCATTTTTCCACTTAAGGACACTGAGCCTGAGAGAGATTAATCACTTTGTCCAAGGTCAACAGGAGCCCAGCCTTGTCTGACCCCAGAGGCCATTCTCTTAACTGCTGACCAGATGCTTTCTACCAAGAGGTTCCACTAGTGCCTTACGCTTGCCATGTCTCCGTCTGAGCTCGTCTGTCCCTTACTTGCTGTGTGACCAAAGGCAAGTGATTGAATGTCTGAGCCATGGTTATTATCAACTTCCCCAAAGCTTGTCCACTAACTGATTCAGTAAACAGTCCTACCATCTCCTAGTCAACAGGGTTGTACGAGATTCTTCCACCTCCATCCTGCATCCATCCCACTTTATACTCTGTGACTAAAGCATACCGTGCTCCCTACCCCAGGACTGGTCCTTTTCCTACCTGCTCTCAGGCCGTCCACATCATTCATTGACTCAAAGCACCTCACTCAGGCCCGTGCATGCTCTCAGCCACCACAGGTTCCACGTTCTCTTCCTTCCTTACTCTCCTCTGCACGGCCCCCAGAGCAGTCTTTCCCAAATACACATCTTCTTTCCAGGTCTCCCCAGCTCCCAAAGCCCCCTGGCTCTCAGCAGAACCTCCTGAACCTCAGCCTGGCTTTTGAAGCCCATACTGCCTGGCTTCACCACCTCTGCAGCCCCAGCTCCCACTGGGCCACTGCCAACCACAGGGACCGTCCTCACCATTCCAGCCTTTCCCTCCCATGCCCTGCCCCTCCCCCTGGGGTAGAGAGTGTCCTGTGTCTCTCCACAGCCCACCCCTCTACCTCCGGTATGTGTTTTTCTGATGACACCTGAGCCCAGTGGTGGGTGTACTCAGGAGTGCAAAATTGGTAATGTTTATTTTATAAAAAGTAAATATGCTGGCCCTGTGGCCGAGTGGTTAAGTTCGTGTGCTCTGCTTCGGCGGCCCAGGGTTTCGCCGGTTCAGATCCTGGACACGGACCTAGCACCACTCATCAAGCCATGCTGAGGCGGTGTCCCACATGCCACAACTAGAAGGACCCACAACTAAAATATACAACTATGTACTGGGGGGTTTTGGGGAGAAGAAGGAAAAATAAAATCTTTAAAAAACAAAACTAAACTAAATATATGGTTGCACAACAATGTGAATATGCCATGGAACTGTACACTTAAAAATGGTTAAAATGATAAAACTAAACTAAATGTAACTCCTCTCCCAGGTTCCAGCCCTCGGCACTGGTCAGAAGGTCATTTGGGGGGCCCCTCTTCACCCCATCCTCCTCAACTGTGCAGAGGTCCTGGGTATTTTATGCTGTGATTCATCTGGTCTCTGCTGAGATGCCCAGATTGGGAGCTCAACGCCCCGGATCCTCCCTTCCCGAGCCCACCCTCACCCACTCCTAAGGCATTGTTAGGGAGTGTTTGTGGGTCCCACCTGCCCATGCAAACACAGACCCCTCTTCAACTGGCGGACTCTCTGGATTGCTTTGCTCCCTTTCCCCTCTCCTTGGCATAACCCCCTCAAGAAGCTTAGGCTTCCAGAAGGCCAGAGTCAGGAAGAGGTCTGTGGTTGACTCAGCCTTGGGCCTGAGATCCTCACCCCAAGAGACTGAAAGAAAGAAGGCCCAGCCTTCAGCCTGTGACAGGACAGGGAAGACCTGGGCTGAACAAACCTCAGGTAACATCGCAGTGTGTTGTCCCAGCACACCACCTCCTGCCGCAGGGGGTCAGAGCCCTTGGGGGCAGAAATGTGTCCTTCCCTGCATATACAGACACACACACTAACACACATATGCACAACCCACAAAGCAGAGACACACATACACACAAGCAAAGAGACATGTATACAGAAACAACAAGCCTACCCACAGACACAGGCATGCGCATGAAAACAGACATCCATAAAAAGACACACGCCACATATCCAGGAAAATACACATAAAAAGGTTCATAGGTCTTCGTAAGACACACACACACACACACAACATACACACACACACATGCAGGCACAAAGGTAAATCTAATGATAGTCTCAAACAATAGGTGTCAGTGAATGTGTTTTGGACCAATGACTGAAGAAAGAAGTCAGAGAGAGACACAGATTAGTTTTCTAGACATTGGAAGAGTGTGTGTATGTAGGGACAGACTGATGGGAGAGAGAGCCAGGTAGCAATAGGGAAGGGAGAGATCCTGACCCCAAGGAAAGATAATAGTTGTTATTTACGTGGTACCAACTATTCACCTAGCCCTCATTTATTCATCAGTTCATTTAACAGCTACCGCGCTGGGTCCTCTGCTGGGCTAGGTAGGCAGAGCGGCCTGGGCTGGCCCTGTCCTTGCATATGTCCAGCCCAGGAGGGAGAGAGATCTGTCCCTGAGTAGCTACAACACAGAGTCTTGAGTGCTGTGATGAGGGATGCACACCCAACTCTGGGCAGCAGTGAAAGGTAGGCATTGCCAGGGAAACCTGAATCAGATATTGAACAGGTAGGAGTTAGGGGAATGAAAGAGATGGATGGGGAGGTCAGCTTGGGCCAAGGGAAAAGCACATAGGAAGGTGTATTAGTTTCCTGTTGCAGTTGTAACAAACTACCATAAATTTAGTGGCCTCACACAACACATTTATTCTCTTACAATCTGAAGGTCAGAGGTCTGAAATCAGTTTCACTGGGCTAAAAGCAAGGTGTAGGGAGGGCTGGTTCCTTCCGGAGGCTCTGAGAGGAGCATCCATTTCCTTGCCTGTTCAGCATCTAGTGGCTGTTTGTCTTCCTTGGCTTGTGGACTCTTCCTCCATCTTCCAGTCTCTCCTTCCATCATCCCATCACCTTCTCCTCTGACTCTGACTCCTCCTGCCTCTTTTCTATTAGGATGGTTGTGATTACATTGGGACCACTTGATACTCCAGGATAATCTTCCCATCTCAAGATCTTTAACTTAACTCAGCTGCAAAATCTCTTGGCCATATATGTTAACATTCACAGGTGCTGGAGATTAGGATGAGGACATATTTGGGGACCATTATTCAGCTATCACAAGGAGGGTAGCATATTGTCCCACAATCTTCAAAACATCCTCTAATGTAAATCTTGTTTTCAATCCCCAGATTGAAGATAAGGAATATGAGGCTCATAAAGGTTAAGTGATTTGCCTTAAACAAAAAGAAATAGATGATAGACAGATAGATTAGATAGGTAGATAGATAGATAGATAGATGATAGATAGATAGACAGATAGATAGATGGTCTTTTTAAAAAACAGACTGAAAAAAGATACATGCTTACTATTTAAAAGTTATCTAAGCCATAAAAAAGAATACAAGAAAAATGCTACCAATCCCTCAAAATCTTGCCACCCAGAAAAAGTCAATGTTAACATTTGATAAGCATAAAGCCCAGAGAGAGAGAGACAGAGAGAGAGAGAGAGGTGTAGAAAGAGAGCCAGACAGGTAGAAAAATCACATAAGATTGAGGCATACTACAGAAGCTATTTTTTTAACCAAAAGTACAAAGTATACTTTTACTTGAATTCAACAGAGGGAAAACAAGCTAAAGTAAAAATGAAGGAATAGCGAACTTCAGCTAAATAATTCTCCACCTCAAAAAATATTCATCCCTCAAAGATCCCTCTCAGGTTAAGGAAAACGATTTTGATTGAGATTGGAGCAGGATTTTTCCCATTATGTTTCTGGTTTATCTGCTGTTAGTTGCTCTGAACCACGAAAGAAAATGTGATTAGTGCTTCTGTCCTCCTTCCCACCCCTTCTCTGCCCTCCAGATTATGTTGTCAGTGTTGTTTTTACTTTATGAGGATTTATAATGTTTAATTCTGTTCTGTAACTAAAATTCCCACACTTTAATCTTAACCTAAATGGAATGAAGGTTCACCACCAGTCCTTTTAACATAAATCCCCCTTCCTCCGCTCCTTATTTTGATTCATCTCTTGGCTGACTAGATTTTATCCTTGAGTAGTTTTTTCTAGAAGGGCTCATGAGTTCTGTAGCCCCAAATTCACGATTGAGATCAACCATTTTGTTGGTTATGTTTGGGGTCACCATTTTCTACCCTCAGAACTTGGTAGACACTGCTTCAATATCTTTGTTTGTCAAACGTTCCTTGGAGAAACCTGAGATCAGACTGAATTTTCCCCTGTACGTGACTTGCTTTTTCTGCTTAGGTTCCTAAAGTATTTTTATTTTATCCTCAAAGTTTGGCAACTAACTCAGTGTGTCTTACTGTCAATTATTCTGTATCGATTTCTCTGGTTTATGGTGTGTACTTTCAATCTGAATATTCAGTTCTCCCTTCGTTTCAGGGAAAGCTTTTCTGCATTTCATATCTTAATATCTCTTTCTGTTCCATTTTTGGAAGCGCTACTTTAGGGCTGCCAACAACTATGCTTATGGTGGCTTGTCTTTGTCCTGTCTATTAACTTCACTCTAATTGCTTTAACGTCTTTACCTTCTCCCTTCACCTGTGCTTTCAATATCTCCAGCCTTTCCTACACATTACTTTGATTTTCAGCCACGTCTATTCTGTTTTGCTGTTTCTGATTTATTACATCTATAATGGTATTATTCTTGTCCTTTATCATTTTTCCTTAGTTCTGTAATCTCCCTTTTCCTCTCATCCTGTTGTTTTATCATCTTGCCTTTGAGTTCTTGTTCTATTGATTTCATACTATTTTTAAAGCTTCTATAACAGGAAGAACTTGCCAGGAATCTGCTTTAATTCCTTTGGTTGTGTTTTCTTCTAGATTGGGTTCTTCATCTATTTTTTGCATCCTGTCTTCCTTGTTCCTTTCCCTCCCACCTCCCTCCCTTTCTTTCCTTCCTACCTATATTCGCTATGGTCTGTATGTCTAAAGACCATGCCATTTCCTTCCCTCTTCCAACACCTCCCATGCTCTGGAGTGTAGGTCCTTGAACCCCTTCCCTTCTCTTCTGAACCAGTTTCTCTTCCCCTGGGAGCTATGGTTTGAAAGCCGGCTATTGCTTTCAAACTCACCCACCCCATTTCTGTGGCCCAACGGTAGCTTGGCTGGGCCTGCCTGCTGACCTTGATGGGGCCTGAGCGCTGTCTATCGTCTGAGGCCCTATTAGGGATCTTGTTCCAGCATGGGGGTGGGGCACATCCCATCCTGTAGGCTTTGGCTTGTCCCCTCAACCTTGGCCCTATACCTTGGAAGATGCCAAGCCACGGCAGCAATTCTTGTCTCTCCTGAGGTCTCATGGAGGAACATACGGGCTTCTACTTACAAAGGTTTTTTTCCCAGACTTTTCCTAAGTCTACCTACTCACTCAACAGCCTACTTCTCTCAAATTACAAGATATTAGTGAGAATTCTTGGTGTTTTGTTGACTCACCTTTTCTCAGTGCTACTTTTGGACATGGGGTTAGGAGACATACCACTCACTCACTGCACCAGAATCTTCTGTTACTTTCCTTGGCTATCACATTTTAAGGCTTATAAATAGAATTTCCTTGTGTGGTTGGACTTGAGTTTGTAGCAGCATTTTTGTGTCAGTTTGTTTTGGCTTTTGTTCATTTTGTAAGTAGGAGTTAGAGGGTAGGAGTGGGTGGAGGGATTCTGTGACGGCTTCTCTTTGCCTTCCTAACCCAGAGATCCCCAGCCTTGCCTTGTCCATACCGCTCCCCTCAGACCCCTCCTCTGGGCAAGACCCTGGGAGCCCCCAGCCCCCAGAACTTTCAAGTCCCTGGGATGAGACAGGAGCTCACAGGACTAGACCTCAGCACATAGTGGGTCTTCAGTTCATGGTAAAGAGGGAATGAGCAGGGAGTGTTTCATGGAGGCAGCAGCAGAGGGACTGCAAATGCTCCCCAGGAGAACCTCAGGCAGGGTGTAGCATGAACAAAGGCATGGAAGCAGGAGAGAGAGGAACAATGAGCGGGGAGCGGGGTGGGCTGGGGGTGTCCAGCTGGAGGAGTGAAGGGAGCAGGAGGAGAGAGGCTGGAGAGGAGGGCAGGCAGGGCCTAGGTGTGCAGCCTGGCCTGGGGGCTGCCGTGTGTGTAACCAAGCACTTAGCCCTTGAGTCTGGACTCAGGGAGTACTATGGTGGGCAGGGGCAGGCACAGGTAGGGAAGCTGGTTCCTGTCTCTCCTCCCCAGCCCAGCCCCTCCCAGGGAAGCTTCTCTGACTGCTCCTCTGTCACCACCTCCCTGTCCTGGTGCCCCAAGGTGCTCCTGCTCTCTTCCCTAGAGCCACAGGTAAGGCCTGGGCCATGGCCACACTAGGCTCACTCTCTACCACAGGCTACACGCTAGCACAGCACAGATGTGCCCCTGGCCACCTAGTCATGCAGAAACAGAACTGCACAGCTGTACACCATCACCACCAACTCGCACATGATGGCACAGTGACACACCCTGTTGCGAGCACACTTTGCACACAGCCCCATACTATCTGGTTCCCTCTCTGGGGCCTTTGCCTTTGATTCTCCTGAGAGCTTGCCCTGCCCCCTGGTGGCTACTCCCCAAGCCACTGCCCTTCTGGAAGGACCCTAACTATCCACCTGCTTCCTGGCCTGGTTCCTGCCCAAAGAAGCTTCTAGCCTAACAGCCTTTCCCCTCAGACTAGCGCTGTTAGACTAGGTCCCCACAGATTCACTCCACAGATGGGCCTCTGCCATCAGACCAGCACTGTGGAGCAAGGCCTTCTTGAGAAGAGTGACTGACCGTCCCTGTTTGCCTAGGACTGAGAAGTTTCCCAGGACTCGAGATATTCAGTGCTAGAACTAGAAAAGTCACAGGCAAACCAGGACTAGTTGGTGATCCTAGTCTCAGACCCTTCAGGGTAGTCTCTCCTCAGACGGGACCCTCTGACACTCTCTAGATCGGCCTCCCCTCCTCCAAACTAGATGTCTTCAATAGCATGTCACAGACCAGCCTCTCCTCAGAGTAATCCTGTCACACAGGCCCTCTCAGACCCACTCCCCTTCAGATTAGCCTTCCCCATGTGAGTGACAGTCGGATAAGGTCCCCTCCAGCCTCTCTCCTCAGACTGGCTCCATCAGTCTCCCTTCCTCAGACCTCCTTCCCCTCCACCCTCCCCTGAGGACAGGGAAGGATGTGAGGATTACACCCCAATCCTTCCTGCATCCCCAGACAGGTGCCACCACCCGAGGGTCATCTCTCTACCTGGCCAGGTCCAACAGCTCTGGGCATGCAGGCCTCAAGACATAAAGACACACAGGTGCAGGGTGCAGAGGTAGGGTTTGGAGCCAAGCATTTGGATAGACTTCCTCAGAGTCCCGGCCTAGGGAGGGAGTGAGCTCACCGGCTCCGGGGCGTTCTCAGGGCTGGAGGCTGCCCAGGAGGAATTCCTGCCTAGCGTATCCCGACCACTTCCCTCTCCTGGCTGGCTGCTGGAAGGCAGATGTGGGTTGTGTGTGCCGACAGCTGCCTGCCCGGGAGCAGGAATGAAGGGCAGGCAGGCGGCCGAGAGGGGGCAGCATAAGCCAGGACAGCCCCCAGCTCAGGCCAGAGAGGCACAGCGACCACAGGCTGGGGTCTGGACCAGGGCAAGAACACACAGAAGGAGGCAAGAGAAGGAAGGACTGAGAGAGTCAGGGAAGATGAACAGACACAGAAATAGGGATGGAGAATCACACAGAGAGAGACACAGAGACTCCAAGATGGGGACAGACACACAGAGACAGACAGGGAGGAAGGTAGAACAAGGGAAGACTGAAAGAAAGGGAGAAGGGACAGAGAGGCAAGGACAAGGATGGAGACAGAGAAAGATGGCTAGAGAGACAAAGAAGGTAGCAGAGACAGGAGATGGAGACATACAGAGAGACTGAGATGGGACAGACACACGCAGAGAGAAACACAAAGAGAGGGACCAGGACAAAGACACAGTTCAGAGATGGGAATGGGACAGAGACAGACAGAGACGGGATGGGTTCAGGGAGAAGAGGACGGGGGTGTTGTAGGAATGGGGCATGGGGGGTTCCCATCCCCAATGCACCTTGGGGAGCAATGAGAACTGTGTGCTGAGAGGCTGAGCTGTGTGCACACTGGCCCCCTCCCCTGGTGGCCCCCTCAGCAGTGTCTTAATTCTCTGGGTTCTGATTTAGCTCCAAGAACTGACGTCTATACTCATCCCTAGCTCCTCAGAACCACCGTGGGAAATAACGGATGTGAAGTGACAGCATTTGGAGGCAGCAGCAGACAGCAGCCAAGACCTTCCAAGGTGAGCAGCCTCTGTGAGGTCAAGGGCCAGGACCCCCCAGGAGGGATGACCATCCCCAGGCTCAGTCCAGTCAGAGGCAACGACACTGCCCCTCTAGCCACCTCCGGGCTTGGGACAGGGCTGGGTCTCTCCTGGGGTTGGGGCAGGAAGACGCCCCAGTTCTCCTCTCTATCGGCCTCTGAGGCTCCAGCAGCCCTTCTCCCCTCCTTCTCCTCCCCAGGCCCCACATAATTGCTTTCCCATGTTGCTAATGGAGGCCAGATTGCTGATGCCCAAGCCTGGGTGGGCGGCGGGTGGGTCAGGGCTGACCAAGGCTCTCAAGGCAGGAAGGCAGCACAGGACAGAGACCCCTTGTAACTTCAGACCCCTTACCACAGGGACAGGGAAGGGGGAGGCTCAGCTCCATCCCACAACATTGTATTCCTGAGGGTTAATGACTCCCTGCTCCCTCCCCTGCTGCTGGACCTGAAGGACAGGTTCAGGCCCAGCCGCACCTCATAGGGACCAGACAGGCAGACGTGGGGGCCCAGGGCACAGAGGTTGGTCCACGGCCATTTCTCAGGCCATCCACCCTGGGAGCCTCTCCCTGTGAGCAGGAGCCATGCACTCCCATCGTTGGGGCCATTTGGCTTGAAGAGCCACAGGCCTCTCTCCTCTGACACCAAGGCTTTGCTTTCCAGGGGGTCTCGTACCTGGAACACCCTTCTCCTCCTCTAGCGCCTGGCCTGGAGAGCCTGCCACGTTCACGCTGAGCCCCTCATCCTGCTGAGTCCCGAGAGCCCTGACTCATCAGTGCTCAAGGCACCGTGAACCCCTCTTCCCAGGGTGTGATCCCAGGGGAGGCTGGGGAGACCAGCAAGGACTGTCCACTTCCTGACCCTGGTCTGAGGAAAAAGGTTTGACCTGGGGTGTGCGTGTGAAATCAGGGGATCAGTGACTCCGTGGAGGTGTGAGGCTCAGTCCCCACAGGGGGAGTGTGTGCGTGGGTCACTGCGTTCAAGGCTTTGACTCCACTTCTCTCTTCTTGTTCCAGCCACCCAGAGCAAGGCCAAGCCCAGCTCCCCAGGTTGGGGCTCTGGTCTAACCCTTTGCCCCCACCCCCAGGCCAGAGGTACCTGCCAACTCGTCCCCAGCCCCCAGCATTGTCAGCTAAGGAGCCGCAGTGAGTGGCTTCCACAAGGGGGCTGGACCTGAGGAGGCCTGAGGCAGCCAGGGGGTCCCTCCTCTGAGGAGAAATGAGAGAGACCGTGGGGACTGGAGGGCTGTGGCTGGGTGTGGAGCTGGACCAAGGACTGGCATCCTGTAAAACTTTAGCCTGCTCACCCCTGCTTACGCCATCCTGACCAGGGTGAGGCTGGCACTGCACACTTCCAGTCCTCAAGCACTGGTGCCATCCCTAGTCGCATTCCAAAGGGCCTCCTTCAGGCAGCCTCCCTGCCTGCCCAGGCCCGGGATGCTCTGCTCTTTGAGCCCTGTGGCCTGGCTGATCCCCAGGCCTGACCTGCTAGAACCCCTAGACTGTGTCTCCTGGATGGCAGGGATGACAACCCCCAGCCTCCTCCCAAAGCATGAAACCGGGTCTCTTCAGCTTCTTGTATCTCTGCCCCTGTGGGTAAAGCCCAGGCCTGGGCCCACGTGGAAGGCAGCTCAGACGACCCTTGACAGGCCTCTGCCCTGCCAGGATTGAGCAGTTTCCAGGACTGACTGGACACCCCCATGTGGGACCTGTCTCACTGGGACCTCTCATTCCCAACTCTGTCCCCGGCCTCCAGGGAGCCCTACCCCCAAAGAAGCAGAAAGCCCAGACACTCCCTGGGGGCTGAGTTGCCTCTCCCCCCTCCATGGAGAGAGTTGTCTCTCTCCAGCTAGAATGTCCTCCCTCCCCCAGGCCTGGAAGGGGAGTGATCCTTGGAAGAGGGATGCCCTCCCAAAGTGGGTCTGTTCCAAGGACTCATGAAATGGTGGCGTTTAATGAGAACCCCCCACCCCCCTTCCCTGTATATACATCTATAAAAAATTCAAATACAGCAAGTTACCATGGAGTCAGACTAGAACGGACTGACAGGGCATTAAATACTGTGGGGTAGGAGCAGGGAAGGGGGGTTGTACAAAAGAGGGGTGGGGGGGGACTGAAAAGTGTGAGCGCTGGAGGGAGGGTGATGGCTGGGCCCCCCCCAGCGTCAGGAGCTTATAATCTGATGGTGGCAACAGAGACCCTGGGACAGACAGGAGGCTGGGGCAGGAGGAGAAACTGTGGAGGTGAGGGGCTCCCCTCAGGCCCCCCAAGGGCTCCTGGGAGTCGCTGGCATTGGAGGGTCCAGCCCGAGGGGGCAGGGCAGGGGTGGGGTGTCTTTGGTGGGTGGGTTAGCTGCATGGCCCTCCTCCCATGAGGGAGGGAGGAGGGCCGGTGTGGTGTGGTGGGGCTAGGGTGCGGCAGGCCCGGGCCCGCCGGGGTCTCTACAAATTGTGTCTGAGGAGAATGCAGAAGGTCCTCCTGCCCGTGTGCAAAATAGAACCCGGGGTCTGCGGGCTCAGCTCCGGCCTCCTGCTCCTCTGCAGGTGCGCTGGCATGTCCTCACGGGCTGCCGGGCTCTGGGGAGACAGGGCAGGGGCTGTGAGGGATGACGGTCCCCTTAGGCTCCCCTCAGCCACCCAGCCTCACTCGACCTACCAGATCAGGAGACTGTTGGCAGTGGTGGCAGCAGCAGCTAGGGCCACAGTGACAGGGACACTGATCAAGAAGGGTGCCGAGGGCCCTCCACCGCTGCCCAGCTCCCCGGGGTCACAGATCTTCGTGGTGGGCGGGGGCGCCAGTGAGCTGGTGGTGCTGGTCGTGGTCTCTGGGGAACAGTGGGGAAACTCAGGGCAGGGCCAGGGCTGGAGTCCCACCCAGATCTGGGGGTCCTGAGGCACACCGTCCTGCTTCCCATGCCAGACCAGTGTGGCCTCCCCACCCAGACGGCCCCTGCCTCCTCTCCACCGTGCCCTGCCTCATCCATCAGGCAGATCCTGCTTCCCCAAGGCTCACAGATGACCCCTCCATCCAATGGCCCCTACCAACAATGTCCAGATAGCAGGGACCAGGAACAGCAGGGGCTGGACAGACCAAAGGGAATGTGGCAGCCACACAGAGTATGGAGACCCCTGGGGCAAAGGCTCCAAGTCCCGGGAGGAGTTGGAAGGAGCAGGATAGAGCCAGGCAACAGTGCAGGGGCAGGCTCACCCGGGGCCTGGGCCTCAGTGGTGAGGTGTCGTGGCTCCTCAGTCCAGGGTGTGGCATGGGCGGCCACGCTCCAGTCACTCCACGTCCCGATCTCATTGTCCTTGGCCGCCACCTGGATGATGTACTCCTTCCCAGCGTAGGCATCTGTGATGGTGTGTGCTGTGCCATCGGACAGTTCCACCTGCAGCCGGACCACAGGAGAGGGGGTCTGGGGGTCAGGAGAGTGAAGCACCCCCAGAAGAAATGAGAACGCTTCTGGAGAGAGAACAGTGAAGACACCCCTGGAGGAAACGAGGACTTCTCTAGGGGAGAGAGGGGCCACTGAGAAGACTCCTGTGGGAGAGTGAAGACGTCTCAGGGAGGAGACCCCGAGGGAGGGAAGATGGTCCTGCAGGAGGGTAAGGAAATCTTTAAGGAGACTGGAAGCATGCCTCTGGGAGAATAAGGAGGACTTTTCTTAGGGTCTTGACTCTGCTTTCATCCCTACTCTCTCACAACCCCCAGACTGAGTCCTGACCTCAGTCCCAGCCTGGAGGTGACAAAAGTCACGGGGTGAGAGAGGGGGTGGCATTGTGCTGCCCTCTCCCATCAAGAAGCAGTTCAGAAGGAAGATTACAAACACAGACATGGAGCTAGGCTGCTTCAGTCCAACTTTCAGCTCCATCCCCTACCAGCTAGGTGAGCAGGTTCTTTGACTTCCAGTGCCTTGGGGTCCCATCTGTAAAATAGTGTTAACGATCTTTCTCACAGGGTTGTAACGAGGACTAGGGCACATGGTAAGTACCAGACTTCAGCCAGCTCTGTCATTATCATGGGTTCCAGCTCAGAGGCTGGCTTCCCAGATGCCCAGTACACCCAGAGCCTGGCCCCAGCTGGGTCTCCGCCCGCGAGAAGGCCTCAGCATGGTTGTAGTTATCGCCCTGCCTGAGGCTGATGGGGGTGGGGGGCAGCTCCCGGGTGACAGGACAGCAGGACAGCTGCTCCATTTCCTCCCGGAGGCATCAGCACCCCACCCCCGGCCAGCCGGGCCCATCCTGCTGGTCTCCCCCCACCCTCCAGGCTGGCCTGCCTGTCCGGCGCCCCTCCCAGGTCCAGGCTGGGCTCTGGTTCATTTCAGCGGCACCCGCCGCCTCATTAAGCCGCCTCGTAAACAGGGGCAGCCGGCGAGGGCGGAGGAGGGGGCCGCTCTGGGCCACGTCTGGCTTCAGGGCTTTTTTGGTCCCTGTTCCAATCCTCCCCCAAGAATACCGGAGTCGGGGCTACCTGACCGGACAGGCTGTGAGTATGCGCGTGTGTGTGCGCTCTCATGTGTGGGCAGCTGGGTCCAAGTGAAGCGGGAAGCCCCTCCAAGTCCCCTGGGTCTGTGGCCCTGAGGTGAGAGGCACTGGTAAAGGTCAGAGTCAGTGTGAGAGCCTTTCTAGGCCCAGACCTGGGCTCAATGAGTCTTACTACCAACCCTGGAAGGCCAGTAGGCCCCAGAGACCCTCCACTCTTGGAGCCGGGGCCCACTGCCACCTCTGCAAAGAGCCCCTCTGGATGAGTAGCCCCAGCTCCTTCAGTTCCTTCTCCCTCTTGCTAGGATTCGCCCTCAGGCCTATCCTTAGATTCCGTCCCCAGACTTCTGCATCTGTCTTTCCCCAGAGGGAGAGAGCTAAGGGGAACAAATCAAATTACCACCTCCTTGGTGGGCTTATGGCGGGCACCATACCTCTAGGAATGTGGCCCAGGAGCCCAATGCTCTTCTAGTAGCCACATCTTCTAGGCCTGGGCCCTTCTTGCTAGGTTGTCACTGATCCCTTAATCCACCCCTTAAGAGAATGGCTCCTCAGCTGGCTGGCATCGGCCTCGCCTCAGAGTCCCCCATCGGGTCTGCTGCAGCAGATGTCAGACAAGCCCTCCCGGCCTGCCTGCTGAGTTAGGGCCAGAGCAGGAGATGCAAGGAACTCATGCTGGGTTCCAGTACTCGCCTCCCCCTTGTCCATACCCTGCCAGATCTCATGGTGCCTGTTCTTGTGCAGTTCCTGGCCTGCATCACTCATTTCCTCCTGAAAATCCAAGGGATGTTTTTCTCTGCTCTCCCCTCTGCACGCCCTCCCAATCATACACCTGCCTCTCTCCAAGATTAAGGAGCAGGGAGAAGAGATTCTGTTCAGAGCAAAACTCAAGTTCAAAAGAGCCATAAATCTAGCCAACTGCAATGCCAATGAGACACAGAATGGGGCTAGCAAGTGACACAGGCCACGTGTGGTCTCGCCATGGAGCCTGCATATTTTGCTCTGCCCACGTCAGTGTGGGGGTCAGTTCTACCCATGGTGCAGGCCGGTACATGGTCTCGAGATGTTAGTCACATGCATGGACAGAGCATGGCTCCTGCTGGGGACCACGTGTGTGCATGCATGTTCCCGCGTGTGTGGTGGGCAGTGTGCCAGGTCCACTGCAAGGCGTGTGCGCTGCGATGCGCGGGGCTGCTGCCTGTAGCTCGTTAGCAGGGGAGGGGGGCTTGTGAAACTAGACCCTGGTTATTAGCAATGCATTAGTCGCGGGCAGCTGGCCAGGCGGGAGGGACTCCGGACTCTGTCAGGGAACATGTAAGCATGTGAGCAGCCTTTGTGGGGGCTAGGCCTGCAACCTGGACAGGCCCCTGGAATCAAATTACGCACTTTAAAGGCCAGCTGGGAGGGGGACATAAGGAGATGGGGCTATGGCCTGGTGGATGCGGTGGGGGTACAGGTTGACCCCCAGGTGCCAGCCTGGGTTGCCCCATGGAGCTCCCTCCTGGGCCACTCCTGGCCCACAGACCTCCTGGGCCACGCAGAGCACCCAGAACCCTATGGGCCCACGGTTCTCAAGGAGAGAAACTCAAGTATGCCCCAACCCCCTGGCCTCCAGAGGCCTCTCCTGTAGCTTGATCAACATCCCAGACCACAGCCTGACCCCAGACTGCCCTCTGTCCACTACTTGGTTCTCAGCCCCGGCTACTTTCTGACCCGTAACCTTATGCTGACCTCTAAGCTAGATCTGACTTTGGAGCCCTAGACACTACTGTGGCCTGAACTCACACCCCGGACCAAGCTTGACTCCATTGCCTGATCCCTTGAGCCCATCTGCGAGTCCTGCCCCTTGGGTCCAGCACAGGCCCAGAGCCTGGGCCAGAGTGTGAGGAAGATGCCTGATCAGGGCTGAAAGCCAGAGGAAAGGGAAACACTGCCTTCCCTGCCTGCCATCTCCCTTCCAGCATTTCTCTCCACTACCCCAGGAGTCACAAAGACAGATGTGTTGCCATTGCACTAGGGGGTCAGTGGGAACCCCTAACGGCCTTAGATCAGGACACTTCCCTCAGCCCCATCCATCCTCCCGGCCCACCTGGTACCCTCTCCCCTCGGAAAGCCTCTTTGACGGCCCTCAGGCTTCACACTGGAACAGCTGCCGGTGGGGACCTGTCCCTCCCATGCCATGCCGCTCTGATTCAGGCACTCGGGATCTGGGTAGGGCACTCACATGCTGCCACTGGTCCAGGATGAGGGGTCGGTAGCGCAGGAAGAACTTGAGAGGAAAGGACTCAGGGTCGGGCCAGGTCGAGGGGGTCTGCCACGTCACCTCTAGCCGGCGAGGGTTGCTGGGCACTGGCCGGGCTACCACGTTTTCTGGAGGGTCAGGCTTCACTGTTCAGGAGACAGAGCTTCATTCCAACACTAATCTCTGGGAACAACCGCACTTCATCAACACCAGCCACCCTGTCCACCACCTCAGATTGTCACCTAGTGTCATCATCATGACAGTTGCCATCCTTCTTCTCTGTTGTCAGTCTTGGCAACCACCATTAACAACCATCTCATTATATCTACCTCTGACATTCCCGTCATCACCAATGACTGTCACTACAGTCACTGTCATCAGTTCATGATATCAGCAGCCCAAATTTCATCCCATCATCCCAACCCCATCCTCGTGATGACCAGCATCCCAGTTACTAAGCGTATATGATGGCTCCACCATCATCCTCGTCGTCACCTGCATCAGCATCATACACTCCCCCTAAGCCTCGATTTTCACCTAAACTTTTCCAGTTCAAACTGAGACAAAGCCTCCATGGCAGAGTCTGGGTTTGAAGCTGCTCTGTGGGTCAAGGTTAAAAGACAGTCCATAGGTGTTGCAGATCTGGGTTGGAGACAGGCTGAGGGTCTGATGGGAGCATCTAAGGGCCCAGCTCATGTAGAAACAGTCTGGCTGGGAACCCAGCCCTGGGGTGGAGGCACAGGCAGAAGGTCTGGCTGGGATGGGACGGGGGCAGGCAGGGGGTCTGCTGGGATGGGACGGGGGCAGGCAGGG
>NC_060272.1:131358183-131378366 GCF_021613505.1 Equus quagga
GTCTGGCTGGGATGGGGCAGGGGCAGGCAGGGGGTCTGGCTGGGATGTAGCAGGGGCAGGCAGGGGCTCTGCTGGGATGTGGCAGGGGCAGGCAGAGGGTCTGGCTGGGATGTGGCAGGGGCAGGCAGGGGGTCTGGCTGGGATGGGGCAGGGGCAGGCAGAGGGTCTGGCTGGGATGGGGCAGGGGCAGGCAGAGGGTCTGGCTGGGATGTGGCAGGGGCAGGCAGGGGGTCTGGCTGGGATGGGGCAGGGGCAGGCAGAGGGTCTGGCTGGGAAGGGGGTGGGGGGAGGGCAGTATCTGTCCCAGTCCTGTCTCCTGTTCTGACACCTCATTCATCACAGGCCGTAAGGAAGCCATTAGCGTGGAGGGGTGGCGGCTGCAGCTGCACAAGGGTCTGGCCCAGCCTGCCCCCCTCCCCCTCCTGCATGCTCTGGGAGCCAGAGAGATGATGGGAAGAGCTGCTGGAGGGGTCTCTGGGCCCCTGCAGGTAAAGGACATTCACTTGCCTGTTTACAGGTACATACGTGCTATACATACATGTGCACAGGTACATACATGCCACATATACCTATGTACACATGTGAACGTCCTCACCAATGCTCATATCCTCTGGCACTCATCCACTTCCACCCTCACACTGGAATATGCAGCAGGCCGTCCTCCCCACCCCCCCACGCACCAATGGTGAACTCGTCGAAGGTGATGGCTGTGGCGTTGTGGCCCAGGGCATTGCTGACACTTATCGAGACCTTGTACTTGATGGTGGAGAACAGGTGCATGTAGCGGATGTGGCAGCGGTTCTTGAGGGCTGGGTCCTTCTCACAGACCATAATTTTGGAGCCATGCCTGGGGAAGGGTGAGGCCCAGGCACTGTTATCAACATCAAGGGTCAGGTGGGGCAGAGGCTGGGGGAAGGTTACATCCAAGGCTGGGCTAGGGTGTGGACTGAGAGCATGGTGGGGGGGGCCATGGGAGAGGTCAGAGGTCAGGGTTGGAACCCGGTCGCAGGCGAGTCTACTCACAGCACAGTCACATTGAAGGTGTTGGGGATGTAGGTGGGGGTGGGCAGGTGCCAGCTGCAGTAGAAGCCCTTGGGGTAAGTGTTGGAGCGGCAGCTGAGCACGGGCTCCCGCGGCGGCACTGGGAGTGAGGACAGCACAGTCAGGGCATTCTTGGAGCCCTCAGTCCCCTGCACTAGTGTGGGGACAGGTGGGCCCCAGAACCCCAGTTCTCCCCCTTCAACCCATCAGCAATGCCAGAGGTGGGGGGGGGGTGCTGTCAGCGAGGGTCTGAGGCTTCCCAGGCCACAGAGAGCCAGATGTTTAATTAAAGAAAAACAAGGGCTGTATGCAGAGGGAGTCCCCCCCACCTGCTCGGTGGAGGCGGGAATCGTGGGGAGCAGGGGCGGTGGGGCTCAGCTCATCAGTCACGGGATGGAGGCGATGTCCAGGGGTACTGGCCCCGCCCCACAGCTCCTGCCACACTGTGTCCATTCCCAGAGGAAGATTGTGCAGCCGAGGCTGAGGGGTTGCTGGGGTGATCATGGTGCACTCCCTCGAGAAGAGACATCCCAGGCGTCTCAGTGGCGACTGAGAAACACAAGGACAGGTCTGGTGGCTCCACAGGCACAACAGCACTGGGCAGCTGCTCACACGTGTGTCTGCATGTGTAGGTGTCTGTGTGCATGGGTGAGCATGTTACATGTGTGTCTGTGTGAGACACGAGTGAGTGACCTGTGATGGAACGTGGGCACAGATGGAGGAGTGTCTGTCTACATGCACAGCTCTCAGAGTGCGTGTCTATGGATGATGTGTGTGCGCACGTGCCTGTGGAGAGGAAGCTGCTGTTCCCTTGCTGTTCCCCTCCCCACAGCCCCATCCCCCAGCCTCTCCATCACAAACCTTTTAAGAAGCCCTTTACTTGGTCAGCAGCTGCCTTCACTCTGGAAAGGGGACGCCCAGAGGGATGGGGACCTGCCTGGGGTCACAGAGCAAGCCAGAGCTGGGCTAAACCCCAGGATGGGATACCCACTTACATAATCACACACACAGCAGGACTTGGGAAGTCCTTTCTGCTGTCTAACCACACTCTTTTTGCTGCTGTGAGCACTTAGCCCAGCTGTCCCATCCTCAGGCATTGGGTAAGGCGTGAGGACAGCCGGCTCAGGTTCCTGGAAGGAGGCAGCTTCTGTGATCCGACCCAGGCAAGGAATGTCCGTCCGTGGCTCCAGGGACACTGACACCTCCCTCCCGTGCCCTCCCCCCACCCCCTGCCTGACAGGTGGACAGGAAATGGGAGGGGGGCAGCTCAATAAGCCAGGGACGGCGAAGGGGAGTACATGTCTATGCTTGCCGAGTGGCCATGCTGACACATGGGGAGCTGTGGGCTTTCATCCACAGTGTGCACGTGATTCTGAGTGACGCTGTGATTGTGTGTGCATGTTCAGTATTCATGGAGCGGCAGAGGGGCCCGGGGCAGAACCCCCAGGGCACGATCTGGATTTGCAGCCGCTGAGATGAGGGAGTCAGAGAGGCATCAAGGAAACTTGAGTGTAGCAGGTGGAGTGGGTCGTGCTGTGAGCAGAGGCGGCCCCACACCCCAGGTCTGCAGGGGAGAGCCAGCGCCCAGCTGAGCCCCTACAAGGGGCAACCTGCCTTCTGCCCGCTGCTGTGTGCCTCCCCTGGGAAGCATTCCTGGCTCCGTGTCCATCCTGTGTCTGCTCCATGTTCATCCTGTGTGCCTTTCCCATCCCTTCCCTATCTGTCCAGGGGCGCAGAGGTGTGGGGGTGGGGTGGGGGGTGGCCAAGGACACACAGGAAGTGCCTTGTGGGGGCCTGTGGGCCAGGCCAGAGTTGGCAGCCACCCCAGGAGGAAAGGACATTCCGAGGTCGGCCCGAGAAGCCTCCACTCCCCCCTCCTGCCGCCACCCCCCCTCACCCCCAGCTTCAAAGGAGAAGGGCGCTGGGGGGGGGGCGGGACTGAAGCCTGCAGAGTCAGCTCCCTGCCGCCTGGGACCTGGGAGGGCAGAGCAGGCCATGGCACTGGGCTGCAGGTCCCCTCCCCCGGCCAGCCTCCCCACTACCACTCTCCTCCGTTCCCCTCTGCCTGTTCCCCCTCAGACCAGCCTCCCCCTCAACCAGTTCCCCACTCTGACTGGGCAGGTCATGGGGGGCCGGGGGGCCAGGCTGGGCTTTGTCTGTCATCTGGCTACTCCTGCCTGGCCCTGGGCCCTGAGCAGGGAAGGGCTTGGGTTTCCTGACAGGGACCAGGTTTCTCAGAGGGAAAAGGAGGAAAGAAAAACAAAGAAAAGGAAGAAAAGGAGTGACTTGCTGCAGCTGGAGCCCAGCTGAGGGGCCGGGTGGGCGGAGGTGGGGGTGCTGGGAGACCGAGCGCGAGGCTGTGGGACAGTGCGATCGGGCCGTTGTGAGCGTGCTGTGAGTTGGGGGAGAAGCTGTTTTTAAGAGACTGCAATTGTGAGGCTGTGTGTGTAACTCTGAGAGGCTTCGTGTGTGTGACAGACTTGGGGCCGCCGTGTGACTGTGCAATTGGCTGCGTGTGACTGGATGATGGGGTTTGTGTGTGACTCAGGGCGAGGCTGTGGGATTTCGAGATTGTCTGTACGTGTGAGGCCGTGTGGCTGAGGCGCACTGTGAGAACACGTGTAGACGCGCCATTGTGTCTGAAACCAGTGACAGCAAGATGACATACCTGAAACACTGTATCTGAAATGGAGCTTCAGCCTGAATGTATTTTCAAACTGTGGGTGTGGGAAGATGCCCAGAATTCCAAGTGTGTTTGCATGTATGAGCTGAACACCGTCTAAGAGCATGTTAGAGGCTGTGTGTAAGCAAAAGCTTGTACGCACACGTGTCATAATATCACACTCTGGGCAGACAGGCTAGCTCCTGGATGCCCAGGCAGCCTGAGTTGTCCCTTGTGGGGGCTCCTGAGATGCCCGAATGACTGCATCAGCCTGTGGCAGGGTGTCCCTGGGTCCCATGCGGGGCCGCGTGTGCGTGTGTATGCGTGCGTGTGCCCCCGCTGGCCCAGGGTTTGTTTGTTTTCCTCCTAATTGGCTTGTTTTTCCATGTCCAGCCCACCAAACCGCATGTTTTTCCTCTCATCTCGCCAGCCCGCCTGGGCTGGAGCCCCCGGCACGCACGAGGCCTGCCCGCCGGCCCAGAGAGGAGGAGGGCAGGCTGCCCACACCCCTGGCCAGGCCAGAGCAGGCCGGGTGGGGCAGGGTGACCCTTCCAGCTCCAGCCCTGCCCGGGCCCCACCCACACTCCTCCTCCTGCCTGGTATTCGGGGCCCATGGCCTGCCCCAACTTTATCTCATGACACTCCTCGGGGCACCCCATCTCCTGACTCCCAAATCCTCCTCCTGCCTCCCACCCGTCACTGCTCCACAGGCGGCATCTTCTTCAACCACAGGCTGCTCTTTCCTTCCCAGCAAACAGAGCTGAGGGGGAAGCAGTGCTGAACCAGGGGGTCTAGAGTTCCCATCCTGACCAATCAAAGATTTTAAAACTGGGCAAGGAACTGTCCGTTTAAAATTAGTCAATTAATCTCTGGTTTGTTTTAGCTTAAAATCAGAATGACAGTGAATCATCAGTGTCTAGTAAACAAGGCGGCTCCTAAAGGAACCCTGTGGTCCTGTTTCCTAATGTGGGGGGTCCTTCCCCCATCCTGGGGAGGGGGCTCCTTAGAGCTGCTTGTGAGCATCCACCAGAGGGCAGGCAGGTGGCTCAGGAGAAAGCAGTCAGGGATCTGCCTGGTTCCAGAGACTTTCAACAGAATATTTTTATGATCAGGTTCCCTTGGAAATAGAGACATGAAAATCTTCTATGTTTAGGATAAATATTAAATAATGTTTGGTTTGAAAGACCCACAAATCAGGGGTAACTCTGTCCTGTTCTCTGAGAGCTGGCGAGAAGGATAATTTGATATTGAGTGTTGCCAAACCCAGTCTCTTGTTACTAATATAAAGTGACTGAGACAATCATGATTAATGTCCCCTGTTCCTCTGGCCAGCTCTTTAGAAGGAAATAAGGCCATGAGAGATAAGTACCTCTACAGCGAATTCACGGCCAGCTCTCCTCTGACAGTCAGGGCCTGGGGAAGGGTCAGCACTGGATATGAAAGGTCTGGGCCCTGGTCACAGTGTCCTGTGGGTATGGACTACAGACATTACTTCCAGACGCAATTCCCCTCCAATGACCTCTCAAAAGATCAGGTCATCAGGATCACCAAGACCCAGCCATCACAGCCAGTCCTGTCCATCCTGAGGGCTTCTGGGACTCAAACTGAGAAGACAGGAGTGTGGGTGACTTGTACCAAGTTGGCCTCATTCTTCTTCCATGGCACTCAGTGGATGGCCTCTCTCCCCGTGTGAGGGCCCAGGGCTTGGCTCCACTCCTGATGGACCCTGTGGTGGCCCAGGAAGGACTCCAGTAGGCTGGTCCTGCATTTCTCAAGCTGGCCGACAGGGGGGCACTCCACCCGTGGCTAGCAACTAAGACGTTTGGTAATAGCACCATCTCTCCAGTTTAAACACACAAAAGGCTCTTCTGTGGGGACAGAATATCCCCACCAAAAAATATTTTCACTTTTCCCCTATCCCTGCCGGTGGGTCAGTGTTTTTGTGGAGGACCCTGAGCAACCCTTCAGCCTAACATTTCCCAAGGCGGTCACAGATCTCCTGACGATGGGGAAAAGGCCAGCTCCCGGGTCCCTCAGGTGTGTCCTCCCTTCAGTAGCTCCTAGGGAGTAAAGGAACCATCTTCGGACAGTGGGGTGCATGACTCAAATGGGGTGAGGCCAGAGAAGCTTGAATCTTTGGCTCAAGGAGAAAAGAAATGGAACTGTCTTCAGAGTGTTTATTCTGTTGGTGGGTGCCTCTAGCTGAGGTCTGGGTGCCTGCCCAGCTGACCCACAGCAACACTGATAACCTCATCATTCAGACTCTTCCAGAATCACACTCCCCTGTTCTTCCCTCTACGTTCCTGCTGGCTCCTTCTTATGGCTCATTTCTCTCCATCAACCCCTTACACAGTGATGGTCCTCAGGGCTCAGTGCTGGGTCCTCGTCTCTCCTCATCTCACAATCCCTCCCTTGGCCATTGCACCCCCTCACATGGCCTTGATGCTGACAAACCCCCAAACTCCCATTGCCAGCACAGGCCTCTCCCTGAGTCCCAGGCCCTCAGATCACTGGCTACAAGCCATCAACCCTCGGTTGTCCCCCGAGGACCACAACCCAACATGTCCTGGCAGATGTTTGTGGTGCCGCAGGTCCTTTGCGGTACCCGCTGCCGCTTTGGCAGTTATTTGCCTAAGAGCTTTCTGTGGCCACCAAAGCCTGCACCGCCTGCGAGGCATCGGGCCAAAAGTGCTGGGGAATAAACCATCCCCACCCCCAACCCAGAAGACTGCAACCAAGGGTGGGCGGGAGTCAGTGGACCAGCGCCTGAGCTCCTCAGGCAGGAGAACCCCCAGGTGCACATTCTGCCTGGGCTCCCAGGGTTCCCCCAGTGGGTTAAGCGCCAGATGCCCAGAGGCAACAGCTGCAGAACTCCCCTTATTGGCTAACTTCCTTTTTCTGGATAACTTCCTTTTTCTGTCTCTTTCCCATCCCCTTATGGTGTTCCCATCACCTGCCAAATAAACTACTTGCATACAAATTCTCATCTCAGGATCTGATTCTAGGGAAACCCAAATGGAACACACTATCTTCTCCTCCCACAGGAACACACTCTCCTCTCCTCCAGGCCCCCCCGCCTGGCTCTGCTGCGGTGACAGGAACCGCCAGCCCTCTTGACTCCTCCTGCTCTCTGCTCTCCTGTGTTCCCTGCCTCCAATCCATCACCAGCTCCTGGAGGTCCAACCGCCCCCTCTCAACTTCTCCAACTCTGTGCCTTGGTTCCCGGTCTCCATCATTTCTCCTGCATCCCACCAACAGTCTCCTTCCTGTCCTGGCTTTGCCCCGTCCACCCTGCATCTCCTCACCGTAGTGAGAGGGATCTTTTAAGAACATGACCCTAATCATGATCTGCCCTATCCTCTCCTTTAGCTCCCTTCCCCTCTTTACACGAGCCCAAGTGGCCTTTTCATGTCCTCCCAGCCTCTGAGGCCTGCAGTCACACTCAGCTCTCTGCCAGAAATGACTTTTTCAATGTGTCTTCCAAATCCTTCAAGTCTTCATGTGCCTCCCACTCCATGCAGCCTTCCTTCTTCCCTGGGGCCTCCCAGAGTGCCCATTCCCACATCCACATAACCGGATATCCCACTTTCATCCCTAAGGCCCTCAGGGCCAGGCCCCGTGGGAGCACACAGCGGAGTGGGGCCACTGCAGCTCGGAGCTGTGGCCTGAGGATTCCTCCACACCAGGCCCCAGATGGGCCACGCCCTGTCAGCCGTCCTCTGCCTATCTTGTCACAGGGAACAGGATTTCAGGATCTCAAAGACCTTGGGTGGGGAGTGGGATACATGTACCAAACGCCCAGGGGTCCGGACTCAGTGGGCACGACTGGGCTCAGAGGTCAGAAGAGCAGGCAAGGATAGGATCAGAGAGCAAGGGTCAGGGTGCTGCAGCCCTTCGCCCGCCCCAACAGGAAGGGGACCTAATCTGGGCCAAGGGTCTGAGCCTCACTGACAACCCCCTTGAGTGGGGAGGTCGGATGAAGGGATGGGAGCAACACTTACAGCCCACATGTAGGAGGACTTGGTGGCGCAGGTGCCAGGAGTCACGGTGAAAGCAGGCGTAGAGGCCGCTGTGGCCCAGTTCCAGGCCACGGAGCACGAGCTGAGAGCCGTTGAGCAGGTCAGGGGCCAGGTCAGTCCCATTCACCCGCCACGTCACAGCTGCGTCCCAGTTTGCTGTCCCACACGGCAGGGTCACATCTGAGCCCAGACGCTCGTACTGCACATGGGGTGCCTCTGTGGGGGTGGGGTGGGCACAGGGCAAAAGTTACGGGTCACAACTCTGTCCAGCACCTCCCAGGTGAATGTGCAGGAATGACAGCCTGTGAATGTCACACGTGAGGCGTCCAGGCTGAGAGTCTCCGTGTCTGACAGTGTGCATCTTGGGGAGATAAGGAGTGTGCAAAATTTCTCTGTGGCTGTGTACATGTACAGGTATGTGAGAGTCTCCAGTCTGTATGTGTGTGCATGTCTGGGGACTGTGTGTGTGAGAGTTTGTGCAGAGTGCTGGGAGCGGTTAGAGCTGGGTGAAAACCCAGTTCACCTCCAACCCCTAGGTCCTTTAAAGTTTTCCTGACCTCTATGACCCTAACCTCTTGCCCCCAACCCCCCAACAGGCCGGGCCCCAATCACTGATAGCTGCTCCCCAGGCAAGCTGGAGCTGAGGGGCTCCACTTCTGGACCCATTCTCTGTCTCTCCCCAACTCCTTCTATTCTCCATCCTTGTCTTTTTCTGTCCTTCCTGGCTCCATCTCCCCAGCTCGGGCCCCCTGACAAGCCCCCCTCCCCCAGCCACCCAGGGCTTGGGCAGCAGCAGGAGAAGGGAGAACGGGCAGGGTCGAGGATGGGAGCCCTGGGGACCTCCTGGCAGCTGTCAACTTCTTGAGGCAGGAACTGCTTGGGGTGGGGGTGGGGAGTGCTGGGACCCAGGGAGCTCTCTGACCATTCCTCTCCTGCTCCCAGGAGGGGCCTGTCAGAGCCAAAAGCGAACCCCAGCCCTGGCCTCGGCAACCCAGGCATGATGGACTGAGCCCAGGAGACCGGAGTGGAAGGGCGGGAAGGAGCACCTGTCGGGAGGCAGCACTAGATGCGGGAGGCGAGTGGAACAGAGAGAGTCCTAGATGCCAACTACAGAGGACAGCAGAGCAGCAGGCATGCAGAGCCGGGAGATGCCGTCTCCTTGCCTCATCCTGCCCCCTAAGCCCGTGAGGACAGACGCCTCCCTGGTCCAGGGATCTGTGGAGTGAGGTGGGAGGGAAGGAGCAAGGGGGGCGGGGGCAGCAGTGGGGGGGCTGTGGGATCCCTCGTTAACACTCCCTCACATCTCCCGTCCAGAGAGCCACCCCGCTGAGGTGGGGGATTTTCAGAGGCAATTCCTGTTAACGAGCCAATTAAGTTGGGCCAGTGGCCTCTTAATTAGACTTGTTAACACCCTCAGGCCTGCAGGGGGTAGGGAGCCCCCTATGCCGCCCGCCCTCCTTCCCTCCATTTTCCCTCTGTCTCAGCACCCTCCCCAGTACTGCTTTTCTCTGCATGGGAACAGCTGTCCCTGTTTGCTGCCTCTGTCACCCTCCCTGCGCTGGGGTCTCTCCCCGGCCGCCTGTCTCTGTCTTGCCCCTCTCTGAGCCTCTCTGTCCCTGTCCGAGGAGAGGGAAGCAGGAAACCTGGCCAGCCCTGACCACTCATCTGTGGGGCCGGGGACCAGCCGAGCCGAGGATGAACGGGCGGAAGGGCGGCGGCTGGGGGCCTTGGAGGCCACAGCTGTGAGGCTGGACCAGAGACTGAATGGGGGCCTCCCCCTGACCAGAGGCCCAGTGTCCAAGGTTCAAGCCATAGAGCCCCCCCAATCCATGAGCCCTAGCCATTGAGCCCCCCTCCAGCCTCCCTTCCAAAAACCTGGAGCTTCCAGGAAACATGCCAAGCCCCTCTGCCTGCACCCCCCCCACCCCCACCCCCAGCAGAGACTCTGCATCCAGCTGCCTGAGGAGAAGGCTGAAAACTGACCGTTGGGGAGGGGGTGTGGCCATCATGGTCCCAGCGGCAACACATCGACACTGACCAACAGCAGCTCAGAACGTACTCGGACCCAAGATGGTCCTTTAAGATGCGTGGCAGGTCCCACCACAAGACAAGGAAACAGCCGCCCAACAGCAGAAGAAACACAGTGGTGGCGGATTACACTTCCCCACGACACCTTGTCTGCCTCACAAAGGAAATGGAAACAACCCGACAACAGTGACAAACCAACGATGCGAGGGCAGGGCAGGCGTGAAAAAATGACGACACAATGACAGAAGACAACCACAGGCCACAACGCAGAGGCGGCGGGGGCAACATGACATGACAATCACAGTGTCACAACTGCTACACTAACACAACAATGGTAATACACACAGCCATGCAACAGCTCCAAAGATGGCAATGATTTAATCCTTTGTCTCTGGACAGCTCTCCTCCCGCCCCGTGGGTGCCCCTACTGATGTGCTGTCCATTTCAGAAATTAAATCAAGCAGCAGGGGGAGGATGGGGTTCTTGGCCCTGACACGGTGACAAATGCGCTGAAGGAATCAGCTGTGAAAAGGTTGTTAGAAGCCAGGATGAGAGACAGAGACAGGATGAGGTCATGGACATGGAGAACGCAGAGGGACAGAGCCGATGGCTCCCTCACACCTGCGCACACGGGCTCACATGGGGACCACATACCGGAAGCAGTCCTCCCAGGCGTCCCAAGCAACTTCACATCACCAGACACAGAGGACGAGGACAGTCACCACAAAGAACAAGCACACTCAGGACAACCGTCCACAAGGTCACAGCCACACAAGGACACTGTCCCACTTCAGGGATGGTAACACTTGATACAAGATCACGTGCATGCACGGGAAGGGCATTGCCACCCAGAGGCAGTTACAGGTTGGGACATGGTCTCACACTCAGGGAGACTTACACACGGGGACACAGTCTCACACTTAGGGAGACAGTTACACAAGGAGACACAAACACAGAAAGAGACAGAAACAATCACACTCACTGGTGGGGTACAGTTTCAACCACAAGGAAGCAGCCCCACAAAGGGCATGGTCACACACAGACAATGTCACACATGGGGCACAGCCCACAAGGATACAACCACACAGAGAAACGCTCTCCAACAGGGACATGGTCACACCCACACAAGACCACAGCCTAACGCACAAGGACAGTCTGACACACACTCTCAGAGATATGGCCTTATGCCAAGGCCTTGGTCACATGTGGCTCTGCCTCTACACACAGGGGAAGGGCCAGGCCAATGGGGGTGACCACTGGGAGGCCCGGGCAGGTGGGGTCAGCACAGGAGCCCAGGGCAGGCTGACTGCAGGCGAGGTCAATAAGCTGGCCTGGTGTTCCCTTCCGTCCACCCCTTCCCCCCTGAGGAGAGGCCAGTGAGGGTCAGGCTCTCCAGGTCCCAGTATTGGCCTCACAAGGAAGAGGCCACAGGAGCCTCAACCCCCTGCCCTCCTGAACCTACAGCCTGAGGGTGGCAGAACTTAACCATCAAGGTCTGCTCTGTGCCTGGGCCCCTGAGATGTCCCCACCCTCTCAGCCTCTACCCAACCCAGCTGAGGTCAGGTGCAGGATCCATCAAAGGGGGAGCTCCCCACACTCAGAGCCTGTGGGAGAGCTTTTGAGGTCAGACCTCGTCCTGATGTAGCCATGTGAGGTGCTGCCTCAACAGCAGTAGAAAGGCTGGTGGTGGACTTAAGAGGGCACCCGTTTCCCAGCAGAGGTGAGCTCATTGGCCTGTGGGCTGCAGGGAGCACTCAGCCCTCATGGGACAAGCGGTCGTGGAGGGCAGGAGGCTGCCAAGGCCCAGCCTGAGCAATCCCTGCCTCCTCCAGCCACTCCGGCTGCCAGACCTCGCCCCTGCCTCAGTGTGCCAGCCCTCTCCTACTGCTCACCCTGCCTGGCCCCACACCTTGTTCCCAGTCTACCGTCTCTGTCCCCATCTTCCCTCTAGGATGAGGGGAAGTAGTCTTGCCCACTGTCTCTCTCAGTGCCCCTCACAAACCCCCACGAGCCCCCAGAGGACACCATTTCACCAGATACTGTCCAAGGGCCCTGCCCTAGCCATCCCCAACTCCCATCCCACCTGCCTGTACCCTACATCCACCCTAGTGGGCAGAGGAACAGATATCTCAGGCCAGAGATACCATCACCATGAGACCACCTAGGAGTGACTGGAGGACTGTGTCTATGAGACTTCAGTGGGTCACCTTGCATATCAGTGTCATATGACTCACGTCCCTCATGCGATGATGCCAGCATGTGCCACTGTGTGGCTCTTGGGTGGGTACATACAGCTGTGCCAAGGAGGGTTCATTCTCAGCTCTAGGAGGGGGTCGGCAGGGAGCCCCCCAACCCAGCACTTACCCTGCGGACTGTGTCTCTGGGTATACACGACAGCAGCAGCGGCAGCAAGCACAGCACAACAGGCCCAAGGGACAGGAGCGGCCATCTGTTGGGAGAAACGGGTGGCAGGAGAAGGGGCAGCATCAGCCCAGGCAGGAACTTCCTGGCGAGCCCCCCCTGCTCTCAGGCAGGACTGGGAAATCCCAGCCCTACAGCCAGGGCACCCTGAGACAAATGCCCTTCTTAATGGGGCTCAGGATCCTCTTTCAAGCAACAGAAAGCAACATTTTGGGCAACCGTAGGTAAAGGTTTGCTAAGACGGTAGAAGGCAACCTACAGTGGTTTGCTGTTCGATAAGGCTGCTGGCTGCAGGATGCAGTCCGCCACGGATGAGTTATAGAACATTGGTAATGCCAGGGCCATTCTTCTAAAAAATAATAACTTCACTGGTGAGGTTGGCTAATTAGCTACAAACATCACAAACTGAAAGGGTAATGTTTTAACTTAATTGGACGTCCGTGCTTCTCCAAATTGCCTTGAATGGAAAGCCCCCCCGCCGTGTTCCTGGGGAGAAAGCCCAAAACCTGGATGCTCAGGAGCCCCTCAGATCTGCACTCCCCTCCCGGTGGGCCTTGCCACTGGGTTGTGGGAAGTTCAGAACCACATGGAGCAGGACAGGGGTATGTTGTGACCGAGGTCAGATGTGGTTCTTGCTTCAGTGTACACCAATAACCAAGAGAAGAAGGAGGGAGTTTCACAAAGAGGTCCTCGTCAGGGGTCCCAGCCCATACATTGCCCCAGCCATATGGGGGCCCTAGCCCAGCAGATGGGCATCACTGTCTATTCGCACCCATGCGGGTAGACAAAGCACACTCAGGATGTGTCCCCAGGAGCCAGGATGGATCCAGTGGCCCCCTCTCCCTGTTATCCTGCTTCCTGGGATGGGTCCAGCTGCCTCCTATTCTCCCCCAGCACACGCTTACACCTGAGGGCAGAGAAATAACTATTTCCTGCTGAAAAGGCTCCAAATCTGACCCTCTCACCCCAGTCTGAGAGAGGGGGACTGTCAACCAACAGAAGCAGAGGCCCAGAGACAGATATGGCCAGACTCTCAACCAGGGCCACCATCAGAGATGACACTGGCCAGACACTGCCCAAAACAACCAGACAGAACCCCAAAGAAACAGCTCCGAACACGGTGGAGATATCCTGGAGAGACTGTGAGGCACAATCAAACAAAGCGAGAGAAACAGGTAGACATAACCAGATAACCAGCCAGAGACCTGGTCAGAGAACAGCCAACACACAACCAAAGGACCCGCCAGAAACCTGTAAAAGACTAGGCCAGATGCAAGCAGACATATCACCAGAAAGAGCATGAAGCACAGGCAGAGAAACCATTAGTGACATAGCCAGAGAGCTGGAGACACTGTCAGAAACCATGCCAGAGAAACTGCCTGACGCACAGGCAGAGAAATACCAGAGAAACTGATAGACACAAACAGGCGCACACCCAGAAAAACAGCTAGAGAGAGCCAGAGACACAGCCAGATGCTCAGTCAGGAAGTATCTACACCACTGAAAACACTGCCAGGGACACTCAGACACACAGTCGGACATGCTGCCAGACACAGCCAGAGACACTGTCAGAAACACTGCCAGAGAAACAGCCAGAGACACTGCAGACAGAGCTACAGCAGGGGGAGACAAATGCGGGGGTCAGCCTGTAGCAGCGGGAGGTGGGGGGGGGGGGGGGGAGTTGGAGAGAATCTGACTTCCAGGGGCTCCTCTATGGGAGAGGGCGCCTGCCTGACTGTTGCTGTGCTCGCCTCTCGCCAGGCAAGCCCCTCATCTGCACCTGGCTTTCCTCCAGCCACAGCCGCAGGTGCTGCGACTGCCCCTCCCTGGCACAGCTCCTCTCCAGGCCCCATGCGGCTGTGGCTACCCCTCCCACGTCAGTGACTCCTGGGGCCTTAGCTACCACTTGGCCTGGCTCCTGACCCTCAGCCACGCCCCCTTCGTCAGCTACTTCTCAGGCCTAGGAGGTTACAACAATGGCTAAAGGCACAGGCAGCAGGCGGTGGGGCCCCGAAAGGAACCCGGGGCTGTCTGAATTCAGAGCTGGTGCTGGGGAGAGCGACAAGAGGCTGGACGCCTACCTGGTTCCCCATCTCAACCTTGCAGGTAGCCCACAGGCTCTCCCCCTCCATCTCTGCCATCTGCCCATGCCTTTCTCCTCACAGCCAGGAAGATACGCCGCCTTAGTGCCAGGCCCAGTGCCCACCACGTGGGAGCAGGAACCAGGGCAGGGGGAGGCAGATGGGCAGGCAGAGTAGACGGAGCTTAGACCACAGGACGGCAGAAGAGGGAGAGAGTGGCCTTCTGCTCCCAGCTCCTTCCTGGTCCCTGTTGGGGAGTGAGGACAAGGAGACAGCCTGGCATGGGTGTACACGGGTATAAGCAAACACACACACACACACTCTTGGGCCCCTGCTGGGGGAGGGGTGGCTTCCTCATCAAAGTCGCCTCCATCAGCCCGATGAGTTACTGTAAGGGCCGGGCCCTGGGCCAACGGGGCTGCAGCCATGGGAGACGGGCGCTGCTGAGAGCAAGTGCTGCAGAGAGTGGGGGATGGGGTACCAAGACAGACACTGCATGGCTCACGGCACCCAGCAAAGAGAGAGACCCCAGGAGTGGGGAACAGGCAAGGGAGGGAGGGGAAGCCATAAGCAGAGACCCAGAGGGACGAGAAGAGACTCAGAAATGGGGGAAATGGAAGAGTCGCAGGAAGGGAGCTGGGGAGCACAGGAGATGGGCAGAGGTTCAATGGTAGAAGGAGAGACAGACCCAGAGAGAACAACAGACACACTGGCAGGGTCTCGTGCCCACCCCAGAGCGTCTCTCTAAGCCCACTCATCTCCTCCAGTGCGAGGGGAGGACAGTGTCGGTGGAGCAGCACTCGCCAATGATCTGAGACAAGAGCAGGGCCTTCCTGGGGGCTGTGGGACTTCTGCCTGCACAGCCAGGAGCACTGGGAATAAGGGTGGACTAAAACCCCACCCACTGCTGTCCCTGCAGATCCAGAAAGCCCCAGGCCAATTTCACTTCCCTCTTCCCTCACTGTCCCAGCTGGGCCTGTTCCCAGGTAGGGAAGCTAAGGCCAGAGGCATGCAGGCTCCACTTCCGCCTGGCCCTAGCTCACCTCAGGCCACCCATCCCAGGGCAAAGAGCATCTTCCCCAGGAATTTTCCGAATCCACACCCCATGGCTCTTGAATAGATCTGGAGCATAAATCCCATAAAGCCCCAGAGAAAGGCTATGCAAACTGGCCCAGGCTCCCTGTAGACCCTCCAGGGGCCAACCTGGCCTCCAACCCCGGGCCCAGAATGAGGGAACAGAGGGCACCCCACCAGCAAGAAAACAGCACAGCACCCAGCAGCCCAAACCCCTTCAGCACAAGCAGCCCAGCATCTCTCCTGACACAGAGCCCCACAACACATACAGAGTGACACGTCAAGAGACAAATCTGGGGCCCTCAACCTACTGTCACTGTCCCACTGGGACACGGAGACACCATTACACAGTGACAACGCCCAGTGAAAATGACAACAGTTGCACAGCTGACAATGACATACGGGGTGTTGACAGTCACTACAGTAACAATGATGTAGTGAGTGACAGTCACATACAATGACACCAACAGGCAATGACACCTGTTGACACTGACACACTCACAGTGACAGTAACCTCAGAATTGAAGAGGCAATGAGACCGACAGTCAGAGAAAGTAACACTGATGGTGACATCCACGGTGACACAGAGATGTTGACGGTCAAACTCAGTAACATGGACTGTCACAGAACGACACCAGTCCACAGTAACACTGGCACCATGGAGGTTGAGAGTCACCAGCAATGACACCGACAGACACAGTGACAGACTCCAGATCAGGGACCTCAAAGACCCCATTTCTGAGTCTGGTTTAGGATCCAGGGCCCAAGACCCCTCTGGCCAGCCCCAGCAAGGTCCCAAGTGGCCTGCGCCCCCTCCCTCACCCCTCCCCAGCTGACGACAGAACCTGAGGGAGGGCAGGTGTGAGTTCTGGAGAGCCCCTATTCATCCCTGCAGAAGGAGAAGGTGGTTTAGGTGACACAAGCCCAACCCTGAGGAACCCCTGCCACATGCAGGGTGGGGGGGTTCTGAGCGCCACTGACTGGGGCCCAGCCCTAAGTGTCCGTGGTGATGGGCAGCAGCGTGCTCTGAGCTTTAGGGTGTTGGCTGGTGTGGGTACACTGAGGGTCAGGAAGGCTCAATCGAGCCTGACCATGAATGAGTGGGCAGGCCCCATGTAGTGCCTCCGAAAACTGAAATCCAAGGAAAGTGACTGGCCTGGACTCCCCTCATGGCTCGGGATGAGGTCAGGAACATTCATCTGATGGAGGCATCTGACCAGTGCAGGGCTAGAGTGACATCGCCATGGCTTCCAGTCCCCCTCAGAATCCCTCAATGTGCAGGACAAGCACTCTTGGTTCTGGGGACCGTCCCTTCCCCTCTCCCCACAGCGGCCCTGGAGGACCCATCCTGGGAACAAGACAAGAACACAGGACAGGACACGCATGGACTAACACAGAACAGGACACGCATGCAAAGGCCTGGGGAACACAGAGGCCTCAGACCTGCAGAGGGTTAGGGTGGAGCGAGAAAAAACACCTACCCTTGGAGATGGAGAGAGAAAATGAGAGACAGCAGGGGCAGGGCCAGGGACAAGGACGTAGTGGGCAGGGAGGAACAGCCCTGGCCGAGGGGGAGCCTGGGAGAGATAGTCAGGGCGGGCGGGAAGCTCCAGGAGGGGGAGGAGGGGCTGAGGCCGGGAGGCCCCCAGATCCCACCAGGCCTAGGCAGCCTGGACAGCGTGGGCGGTGGGGGCGGGGGCAGAGGCCTGAGCGGTCCAGAGGCTGGGGGGGCAGGCTGAGGAGGGAGGCCTGGCCCCTGGCAGCTGGCCCGGCAGGCCCCCCACCGGCGAGGGGGCGGGCCCGGGTCAGAGGCCAGCTCCTGGGCTGGGGCCGGCTGGCCATGGAGCAGACTCCCACTCCCTGTGGCGTCTCTCCCTCCTGTCTCTGAGTCTCTTGTCTCTGTTCTTTCTCCTCTCTCTCTGAATCCACACCTGGCCCTCCTCTCAGCCCTTGGTGCCCCCACCCCAAGTGGCATAGGAGCCAGAAGCCATGCCCAAGTTCAGGATTTGAGCCTTATCTCCTCCTACGCTACCACATCCCCACCCACTCCAGGGACAAGCCCCAGTGCTCAGGGGAAAGGACCCCACCCAAACATGGGGCCCCTCCTCCCCCAATAGAAGGGGCAGGAGAAGCTGAGCACCAGTGGGAGGGGGGCCAGGAGGGAGGCAGAGAGAGCGGTCCCCCAGCTCCAGCGCTGGCGTAGGTTGTGGAAAAGGAGGCGGCCCAATGTGAGAGAGTTGGGGGGGTGGGTATCCGCACCTGCTGTTGTGACCTACACAGCCGGAGATGGGGGCCTGGGGGGGACAAGATTCCGATGGATTTTGGCAGCAGCCTGGACTCGGAGTGCGCAAACCCCCCACCCCCAGCCTCTTGCACTGTGGGGACCCTGAGATCAGCATGTGCGTGCCCTGCTGCACGTGTGTGCGGGCGTGTTGTGGGGGGAAGGCCCACATGATGGGCCTGGCCGGGCAGCTGCGAGGTGTCTGAGGAGGTGAGAATCTGAACCCCACTAGCCCGTGCCCACATGGGAGCCCCACTCAGGGCCCTGCATGCTGCCTGCTGTCCTGGGCACAGGCTTGTCTACGCACATACATGCAGACCTGTGCTTAGGCAGCCCTCTAGGTGCAAAAGGTCTGGGCTTTCTCCCTCAAAAGTCATCTGGTCCAATCCCCTGCCTCTCAAATGGGGAGCAGGAAGGAGCAGGTAAGTCCAAATCCTCCCTTTAGGCACATGGGCTCTGGACAGCTTCACAGAACCTGAGGCACAAGTGCCAAACCCCTACCCCCGAACCCCAGTCCAGAGTCCCTTCAGGCTTCTAGAAGAATCAGGAGGACCCCTCCACCCAGAAAAGGCCCACACACCAGTCAGGTTAAGTCTGCAGGGAGCGGGGCTGCCCCTCCTGGAAGGACAGAACGCTGCAGTGGAAGGTTAGACAGCTGGAAGAACTCCACGAAAGGGGGGACAGAGCAGCAGGGTCGGAGCCGACGGGGGAGAGGGCTCGCAGATGAGGCCAGGGCAGGAGGGAGGCTGCAGGGCCCTCCATGGGGACCGAGGATGGACAGAATAGCTTTCCAGACGTGGGGGCCAGGAGAAAGACCTATTTGCCTCAGCATCTCCCACTACACCCCACCTCTGGCCCCATCACTGCTACGGTGCAGACACACCCTCAAATACACACAGAGAGGCCTATGCTTGCAAGCTTGTATACACACACACACAGGGTGGGGGGCGGGGGCAACAGTGCCTGTGAAGCATGGTCTGTAAGAAAAGGAACTGAAGACGGTCTTTCTGTCAGAGCAGAGTTGAGTGGGGGGAACAGGAACTTCAACTGTCTTGGTGCAACAGTGTCCTCTTCTCCCTGCACCCCTAATGTGCACACACACGGCACACACCACTTCTGAGGAAGCTGCCGGTCTGCTGGGCAAAGCAAGCCATCCTTCCTCCCCTTCTCCCCTCCGCACAGTGGGGAAGCCAGCGCAATCTGTTCCTGATGGGTAAACACAGGCATGAGTACATGCACACATGCTCACACACACACACCAGCAATTCAGGGTCACCCAGCACCCAGGGCTCATTTCACCCAAGACACAGCACACACTTGGGTTCTCACTACCAGCCAGCAGGGCTTGCCAAAGCCCCCAGCTCCACATATGCACAGCCAGAGCTCAACAGACACACCCAGGTGGCCTCTCGCAGACAGTGGCACACAGAGTCTGCCATCGCGGCCACACATCACTGTCTCCCATGTGGACACCGCTGCCTCGGCCTTGCACACACTGGTGTACGTGCACACACGCATTACGGTCACACAAGCAGACTCTCACATGCACTCACTCAAAAAGTCACGATCTCACATATGGATACCATCACACACTCGGAACAGTCCATCTTCCACACAGACACCCTTGCACCTCCGCAAACTCAGAGCCCCGCGGTCACCCTCCGCCTCTCACATCCCCACACCTGGCGGTGGGAACACACAGATGCACACTCAGAATAGTCACTCTATGCTGGGACTTTGGGTTGGGGTTGAGGGGCTGCACTTGGTGGGAGTGGGTGTAGCTCAGAGTGGCCTAAGGCAGGAAAGAGAAGGGAAGGAGGAACTTTTTGGTCCCTAAAAATCCGAGGAAATAGACGATTATTCCCTTGGCAGTTCCTTCGTCCCCTAAACCCACTTTCACCAGCATTTGGGAATGAGGGGAGATCCAGGCCAGACAGGAAGAGTGAGGAAGCCCCTGGATGAAGAGATGGTGGCACTGGTAGCAGCAGGAGCCGGAAAACCCTAGAAACCAGCCCACCCCCCGGGCCCCTTCTGCCTGCCCCCCCCCCCCAGGATGGTGAACAGCAGCAGCCCTCAGCTTAGCTCCCTGCTGTGTGATCCCAGGCCTCTTCAAAACCTCTCTGTGTCTAAAGGGCACCAGCATGTCAGCCCTAGCTGCAGGAGGAGCAGGAAGGGGAAGGAGATGGGGCCTCGCCCTCAATCCCCAGCCCCTGCCAAAGCCCTGTCATCACCATCAGGCCCAAAGAGAGATGGGGACAGCACTGGCCAAGCTGGCGCTCCCCTAACTAACCACTGAGGACAAGAATCCTAAAGTGTCCTTGGGCCCTGCAGCCCCGTCCCCATCACGAGAGAGGGACGCTGTGTCGCTGTCCAGGCAGAACGGAATCCAGGCTGTGCTGGCCAGGCCCCAACCCAGGAACAATTGGCAATGCTGTTGACATCCTCACCACTTGCCACTCCAGGTGTAGCTTGGGCCCTGGTGCCCGCTCCTGAAGGCAGCCTGACAAGGGCTCCATGGAAGCCAGGCAGGGCAGTCCCAGAGAGCCAGGCGGGGGGGGGGGGGGGGGGGGGGGGGG
>NC_060272.1:131378466-131463636 GCF_021613505.1 Equus quagga
GTGGCAACAAAGGCAGGCAGGCAGCAGGGTCTAGAGGACCAGGTGAAAGGGCCCCGCAGGACCCCGAAGGACGTGGGCCAAATGAAACCAGGCAGTGGGGACCTGAGTTGGCTAGGAGGTGGGGACAACTGAAGCCAGGCAAGAGGCCCACAGGATGTGAGAAAAGAAAGATATCAGGAGCTCATCCCCACAGTCTGCATGTCACCCCACAGCCTGGGCCTCTCTCTCAGTAGCCCCCTTCCCACCCAGATGGTGGTCCCCTCCCCCAGGCCTATGGACATAGCCAGAGCCCCCTCCTCTCTGGGAGGCCTGGTCCGGCTGCAGCCAATGGGCCCCGGCCCCATCCCCGGGACCTCAGGAAGTCCCAGTCCCTCCCACCGGCTGCAGAGGCAGGGGGGCGGCGGGGGGAGACAGCGGAGAAGAGAGAGACAGCTTGGCAGGGGGAGCGCCGAGCATCCGCGGGGGGCGGGGGCCGAGGAAGGCGCGGGAAGCGCCGAGGCGGGCGGGCGGGGGCGTCGCGGCGGCGGCGGAGGTGGGGTGACAAGTTCTCCGGCCCTGCGGCCGTGCGGCCACTGACCTGGGTCCCCGCGCAGGCGCCCCGTCGGTGCCTACGGCGCTGCGTGGTCCGCCCGGCCCTCCGCGGGCATCGGGGCCGGGGCCGGGGCCGGGCGGCTCGGGAGGCTGGGGCGTCCCGGCCCCGAGGGTCGCGGCGGGCGCGGGCGGGCGCGGGCGGGCGAGGGGCCGGGCCGCGAGGGAGCGGGGTGGGGGGGGGCGCCGGGCCAGGGGAGGGGGGCAGGGGCGCGCGGCGGGCGAGCGGGCGGGCGAGCGGAGGAGCGAGTGAGGGACGGCAGGCAGTGAGGTCATCCTTTGAATCTAATTGTCTGAGTCAGGAGGAGATGTGGCACTTGATGCAGGGGGAGGCGAGGGGGAAGGGACCCTCCCGGCTCCAGGCCGGCCCCTCCTCACCCCGGGGCCAGCCAGGGCCTCCCTTCCCCCGCACGGGGCAAAGCGCCTCGGGACAACTCCGACAGCCCCCTGCCTGTCTCAGGGCTGACCTCTGCTGCCGGGGCCTCAGCAGGCTGGCGATGTGGGACTCAGTCCCCTGTCACCCCTGAGAGCAGCCGCCTTCTCTCTGGGGATGACGGGACTCCCACCGAGGCCCAGGTCACCTTCCTGCATTTCTGAGGGTAATGGGAGGCCCGAACCCGCCCCCAGGTTCTATTCTTGCTCTTTGAGAATCAACGGGGGACTTCAGCCCCGCTTCCTTCCTGCACTTTAGGAGCATGGAGTCCCCAACTTCATTCCCCAAGTTACATCTTGCACTGGGAATTTGGGGAATCTGGGCATTGAACCCCAGCTCACCTTCCTGCCCTCTGAGAATGACGGTGCAATGCTGCCCGGTCCTCCAGTGACCGCACTTTGGGAGGCATGAGGACCCCCCAACTGACCCCAAGTTTTCCCTGTTCTGCATGCACAATCCTTCTGGAGGGGTAGGAGCCAGGCCAGACTCCTAGGGTCCCCAGGGGCTGCCCAGGGGACCAGGCTGCTCAGATGGCAGGGGGCAAGAAGGCAGCTGGGCCCTGGGCAGTCAGGTGTGCACACCCATGCATGCACACATGAACACATGCCCATGTGTGTTCATGCACACATGTGTACACACAGTTGGGGGGCAGGAGGCAGCTGGGGATGCTCACACCAAGGGCCACACAGCCCTCCCTTCGCCCCCATGGGGGAGGGGTGATAAATATTTAAGGGGCTTTTAGCTCTGAAGGGGCTGAAGCTGGGGGAGGGAGGGGGATCCACGATGCCTGATTAATGGGGTTACGGGCTTGGATCAATCCATCCGCCCGCGGCTCCCTCCTCCTCCCTCCCTCCGCCTAATGCGCTTTATCAGGAGAGCTTTTCTGACTTGGCAGCGTCGGGTGTTTTAAATAGACCCATTTAGAGCGGGAGTTGGGGGAGAAGGGGGGGGGGAGGGAGACAGAGATTGAGACAGGCTGGGAGACAGAGACGAAGCAGGGGAGAGAGACAAGCCCCGGAAGAGAGAGAGTGGGAGAGGAGAGACAGAAGGCGATGCAGAGACATGGGGATGAGAGACTGAGGATGGGACTCCCACAGAGGCTGACACGGCAGGGAGGGGGCGACGGGAGGCCGAGGGGAAGCTGTGGGCCAAGGAGCAGAAACAACAAAAAAAAAAGAGAGACAGAGACAGAGAGAGGGGGAAGGAGCCACGGGCAGTGGGAGAAACCCAGAGAGAGGCTCTCGGTAAGGGCTGAGCGCTAGCTTGGGAGACAGCAGATACCTTTTATTTCCAAAAACAGTTTTTCATCCACTTTGTTAAATTAAAAAGCTGTTTTTAAAGTGGTGCTGGAGGTGCTGGTGGGGGAGGGTGGACAGAACTGCCAAGTCTCCCTCCTGGCCTCCTCCTCGGCCCCCACAGAAGCTGCCTCAGCCTTAACCCGGGGGGGTTCTCCAGCTCCCCTGCTCTCTGCGATCCTCCGGGATCCCCAGGGACAGGGTCAGGGCATCTGAGCTACTGTTCATTGGCAGAAAGTCCTTCCTGCGTCTGGCCTCAGTCCCTCCTGCTGCAGGGAGCCCATTCCCTTGCCTGACCACGAGCCTTCTCTTCTCCAGCCCCTGCTCCGGCTCCCTAAAGTGTTCCCAATTTGGAGGGAGGATTATGTGCCCTCACAGCTCAGTAGCTCACTTTCTCAACTGCCATCAGACTCCTCCCAGGTGTGCCCCCAATAAATATTTATTATCTATTATTGTGTAAATCCAGACTTCTGTCAGATACCCGACTCCGTGTCCTTGGGTCCTCTGGGAACAGTGAGATGGAAGCTTAACTCTCTGCAGCCCTCTGGAGCCTCCCCGCCTCCTCTTCACAACCCCAGCTCCATTTTAAGTCCCTTTTATGGCCATGTGTCAGCCTAGGATACCCCACCCCACCCTCAACAACACCCCAGTCCTAGTGCTGAAGGGTCAGTGCCCCCCCACTCCCAGGCCAGGAAAATGGCCAGTCTGTTTGGGAGCTGAGATGAAAAGCCCGCCTGCCTTTGTGGGCCTCTGGCGGGTTTTGGACAATAGGCCCTTCCGTTCCGCTCCAGCGCCTCGAGTCCTTGGACACCCCCACCCCGGGGCTGCCAATCCGGGGGCCCTGCCTGGCCTGAATAAAAGGCGGGGAGAGTCAGGCCCAGCCCCACGACTGGCCCCAGAAGATTTTGGACTTTCTGACCTCCCATCCCATTTCCTCCAAGCCCGGCTGCTCCCCCAGTTAAGCCACAGAGATGCTTTGGGGGCAGAGGGAGCTTGGCGACAAGACAGAAACATACCTCACATCCAGGCTGCAGCCCCTCAGGACAGAACCCAGTTTTCTGACCTGGCTTTGCCCTTGCCTGCATGACTGGGGAAAGTTCTTCCCCTTTACAGGCCTATGATGGGGGCATGAAAAGCCTCCGGAGGAAGGCCATGGAGGAGGAAGAAGAAAGACAGGGACGAGGAGGACGCGTCACAGGCCTTCCTCTGCTCATGTCCCCAGACCTCCAGCCCCACCGCACCTGCACCTGCCTGATGTCCTGAGACTGACCTGCTGGCCTTGGTCCCCAGCACTTACCTCTTTACCACTGGCCGCACACCGAGCGCATCAATCTCCTCCTCCTCCTCCAGACCAAACTCTTCCCCAGACTTCCAAACCAAGGGGGCGGGATGACGGGACAAGGCTGGATTCTAGAAGGGCAAAGGGCACAAAGGTCAGAGAGGAGCCACAGGCCTTAATCCAACTCAGAGCTCACTCCATACTCACAACCCCACTGTGAGAAGGGGAGACTGAGGCAGATATCGGATAAGCATCTAGAAGAGGAAAAGCTGGGAGCAGTGCAGACTCCCTCCAGCACACCTTGCTGACCCAAGGTTCTGACACACACGGAAAGAGAGAGGCCAGAAGCCAGTGGCCCGACTCCCACACAGACCCACACTCAGACACACCCACAATCCAAAATCCCCACACAACCAGTTCACAGACACAAGTACCTCCATATCACACACATTCTCCCATGCGTGCTCACATGGAGACACATGGCCACCAGCAGGGCATAAGCACCCACCATCACACCATCCTCTTCCTCTGTCTCATCACCACTGTGATTTATTGAGCATCTGTTACGTGCCAGGAACTGTGTTAGGCCCTTTATATGCATTATCTCATTTAATCCTCATGACTTCTCCATGAGGTAGGTTCTATTATTATTCCTACTTGACAGTTGAAAAAGTGGAGATTCAGGGAGGTTAGCAACTTGCCCAAGACCACACAGCTGATCGGTTCCAGAGCACAGATTCGAGTCCAAGTCCAGTTCCAAAGGCTGTCTGCTACACCAGTTTGCCTCTGTAGATCTCTCTTGTGCCTGCACAGTGCCTTTCCCAGTAATGACAGGCACGGCTACCACTTGTTCAGGGTCCTAGATGAGCCAGACACTATGATAAGTACTTAATCTACGTTTTTGCACTCAGTCATCAAAACCACCTTTGGAGGTAATCCTGTTTCCATTTTACAGATGAGGAAACAGGCTCAGAGAGCAAGAGCATCTTGCCCAAAGTCACACAACTGGTAGTTGGTAAGGGAGCTGGCATTGTACCCAAGGCCATGTTGCTTCTACAGGCTCAGTCACTTAACAGAGCCCTCACCTTCTACAAGACCTCAGGACATCCTCAGGGTCCAGCTGCCCCTGTCCTCCTAACACAGGTCCCAGATGTATCTGCCAAAGGCCAGATCAGACGCCTAAACACGAGAAAAGGACTCCACGTCACCCAGCTCGGCCCAGAGATGCAGAGACACCACCAACCAGGGAGAGGTGGCCAGAAACTAAACCAAGGTGTTAGAGACAGGCTGGCTCATGGTAACAGACAGAGACACACCAAGAGACAGGCCCAAAGAGGGAGCCAGAGACAGAGAAACACGCCATCGGGCCAAAGACTGACAGTGACAGTGGGAAAGGAGACAACAGAGGGAGAGCAGGCTACGGGCTGCCCTGAAAAAGCACAGACAAATCCACAGCATCAGACACAGCCACAGAGACACAGAGAGAGCCACCCAACCTGCATAAGAACACAACTGTGAAAGCAGACAAGGCTCAAGCCGTGTGTGGCGTGTGTGTAAGTGTGTGCGCACGTGTTGGGGGGCATGCAGAGTCTGTATCACTACGCACATTACACCAGCTGCTTCCAGCAATTTCATCTGATTAATAATAAATGCCCCGTAATTACAGCCGCTCCCCCAGCCCTTCTTCCTGTTTTTTGTCAGCTGCCGCCAGGCCAGCCCCCTATGGACCCCATAACCTCCTCCACCCTCACCTGCTGCCTTCTAGGAGGTTGAGAGGACACGGGCTGATGGAGGAGGCCCGCCTCCCAGTCTCAGGGGGAATACTCATCTTTCTATGTTGCATGAATGCCCTCTGCCTCCAAGCAAAAGGTCATCTTCCATAGGTCTCACTCAGAACTGCACCCCTACCCTGAATATAACCTGTGGCCCCTAATACGGTCTAGAGGCCCAGGGCTGGGGCGCAGAGAGGAACTCTGAACTCCCCTGGCCTACTCTCTATAACTCCCTGGCTGAAAGAAGTCTCCGTTCACTAACTTCCTCACGCCCGGGAACCCCACAGGCTCAAAGGAAGAAGGGACCAGTACAGGGGTCCCCACCCCCTCTTTCCAACCCAGGCAGCCCAGAATCTCTGCCCACTCGTGTACCCTCACACTCTGGACACTTGGTGGCTCCACCTCCCATCCCTGAGCCCCCTAGGTCCACATTCTCCAGGCTCCCACCCTCGCTCTCCAAGGCAGCTCTATCAGAATCAGCTGCGGGTTTGTGCTGATCTGTTTCTAATCGCTGGGGCCTGGTTCACGCTTGCCCCCCCCAAATATTGATTCCATTATTTGGAGAGTCATTGACGTCAGGAGCCTGGATGGGTGCCAAAACCGCCTTCTCTCCAGGCCTGGGCCAGGGCCCAGGCCCCCCACCCCAAGATTTCATGGAGGGGCCCAGAGGGGTCAGCTCACGGGCCAAGGTCACACGGCATCTGCCCTCATAGGCTGGACTCTTCCTACCTTTTGGGGACCACTGTGCGGCTCCTCTCCTGGGGAGAGGGGCTACACAGAGGCCTGGGGTTAGAGGTGAGGGGGCTATCAAAGGGGGGTTGCAGGACCCTCACTGGAACTCGGGCTACAGGGAAGGAGTCCAGGAGGTAGGCATGGGGGCAGTGGCTCAGAAAAAGCTACTTGGTGAAGATTTGTTCTTCGCCACACACTTATTTTGGAACATCCTGAAGCTGGACTTGAAATGGTTACTATTGACTCCTTGATTTTTATGTCTGATATCAGATGCGTCTCCAGACTCTCTGAGAAGGAAGTTCTCTGCAGTGTAGGATAACAGATTTCCCTAAATGTTGCCATAATTTGACTAACTGGCACCATTCATTTTATAAACCTTTGTTCCATGCAAAACAAAGGCTCTGTCTCCTGTGCATCTCCCATCCATGCTGCCTCAGTTTCCCCACATTCTCCTAGTTTCTCCTGGCTCTGCATCTATCGGATCAAGATGCAGCCACTGCTACACGAGCCCAGGTCGGCAACTCCTAGGCTCCAGCCGGACAAGGTATTTTTAGGATCTGAACCCTGTGTTCTCAAATAGACGTTAATAACCAATACGGGCAGTCCGTGGTGCCCAGAGCAGCTAAACAACCTCAGAGCCCAGCCTTGGAGGCTCAGAGGTGGGCTCCACTGCCTCAGCTAGAGTCCAAGAAACCCAGACCTAAAGAGAGCAAGGGACACGCTCACACCCATGGGCGGGGGAAGAAAAGGACTTTCCAACCTTCTGAAAAATCCTAAAGCTGGAGAGAGGACAGAGGTGACCTCCGACCTCTGCCACAGAATCAGGGTCATTGCCGGCCCCAGTCGCCCCTAGGCCAGCTCTTTTCAAGTAAGAATCTGCCTGTCCTCTGCACTCCTGCCCTGAGTGCAGGGAAGTCCTTCCCTTAGTCTAGCCTGTAGATCACTCGGGTCACTGGAGCCAAAGAGGGTATGCAACAGAGGCTGTTAGGTTTCAAGCCACAAACCCCAGAGAGTCCCCCCTCCCCGCGGCGTGTCCCACCCAATGATTCATTCCTCAGCATGCACTGAGCACCGAATCTCTGCCAGGCACTGTGCCGGGAGCTGAGGATGCAGTCCTGCCCACCAGGAGCACGCAGCCTGAACGGAGAGAAAAAGGTGTCCTGTTAACTCCGCACTGGCTCCTCCCGTGTGCCAGCTCTGTGCTGGGGGCAGGGGACAGCAGTGAGCAAGGCAGACCCAGCCCTGGGCCCCAGTGAGCTCACTGGCAACCACTGCAGCCTTGCTAAGTGGGGTAGCATACAAGGGGACACACTGACCGCTCCGGGTCTGAAAACCAGCCCCCTCCGGCAGGCCCGAGGACTCTTCCGTCCATTCCTCAACCCCAGGTCGGGCCCTGGCGCTGACCAGAAGCCACCAGCACAGTCCGACTCCAGCTCCCTCCACCATGGCTCCTGCCCCAGCCTCTGGGAGCAGCAGGGTCTGACCCTTCCCCTACGTGGGCCCCTGGAGCTCCTGGCTCTGGGGACCCCAATCCAGCGTGGCTCTGTGCTTTGGGGGCTCTCTTTGCCCTCCATAGAGGTAAAGGGGGTGATGACCTCAGCGCTCTCAGCCCACAGGCACCCCTTGTCTCCCCGGGGCTCTCCCCACAGGAAGCCAGAGCCCGGGTGGGTGTGGTCACCCAGGGCCACAGTTTACACAGCTGAGGTCTCCCCCTCTCCCCTCACCCCATGGTGGGTCTGGAGGAGGGGTCAGCTCTCCTCAGTCTCTTTGCTCTCTGGGACCCCCCCAAACCAGGCACACATGGTCCCCCCCAACCCATCTGCATTTCAAAGAAAATCCGCTCCATATGTTTCCAATTCATTTACACTTCAACCCGCCATGGGGGGGCAGAGAGCAGGGCGCCTTGCCTCCTAGCCCCCCACCTCCCTAGGGGGGCTGGAGAGCATGTGTCCCCTTCAGGGACAGGGAGCCATCTGAGCCTGAGGGCCAGTTCCCTACTGTGTGGGCTCCCTTGGGGTGACAGTGCCCCTCAGGCAGCTCCACCCACTGGCCTCCATAACGGGAGGGCGTGTAAAGCCCCGGGCAGTGTCGCCAAGGCAGGTGAAGTCCTAGGGTTGGCTGCAACCTAGCCTCCCCCCAGCCCCACCCCGGGGTGGGGGGCGCTACTGCTCTTCTGGGGAACAGAGTGGAGAAGCTGGGCATACCCTGGAGCCAGGTAAGACTCGACAGGCATTCCAGGAGCCGCTGGGAGATGCAGCTTAACTGGGCCCCTGCCGGTTCCAGCCAGAGCAGAGGAGAGAAGGGGGGGTGCGTTCAGTCCAGTCTCCTCCTCCAGCCACCTTCTCGCCACACATCTGGGGCTGCCATCTCCCTAGAATCAGATTCAACCCCCTGGAAGGGTCAAAGGAGCCAGAAGTCTACCCCTCACCAATTCAGTTTTCACACCCCTCCCATCCTAAGGATGACTGGAATGGGGGCAACGTCTTGGGGGATGTGTCTTATTTCGCCACAGCTGACCCTCTCTACCACAAAGGGGGCGCTGTGAACTATTTAAGGGGCATGCGTGTGTACATGGCACGGGGGGACTCGGAGAGTACATATCACCCCTGTACCAGGAAGCCCCTCACACCTTCCTGCCAAGAGCCTAGTCTTCTTGTGGAAGGAAAGGCAGAACGGTGTACCTGGGTCCACCACCCTCTCCATCAGCCCAAGTGAGGGGCGTGACCAAGCATGTATCCCCTCCCGTCCCCACTTTGGAGGAGACAGGTCCTGCAGCAATCTGTTCCTCACCTGAACTGTCCCGACATACACCATAAACCAAGAACCGGGTGTCTTTGACTATGAGTTCTAAGCTCCACCGGGAATGTGAGCACCGCAGTCCTGGTGTGGGTTTGAAGGTGAGCCCCAGGAGGGAAGCATAACCCAGGGCCCCCATGCGAAGCAAGAGTCTGAGTGTGAGCACTAGGGTCCCGTGCAAGTGTGAGTATAAGCCTAGGATGGAAGCGAGTATAACGTAATCGCCAGGGATGTCAGTCCCAAGTGTGAACGCCAAGATGGAAGTATAGGTGTGAGTGTGAAGCCAGGTCCCAGTGTGCACCTGAGCGTGAGCGCCAGGACTGAGGTGTGAGTCTCAGAGTGAGTCCCAGGATTCCCACAGAAGTCAGTACAAGCATCAGAGTCCTAGTGTAAGTCTGAGTGTGGGCCCCTGGTCTTAAGGGCACTCTGAATGTGAGTTAAGGTTCTTCACGTGAGTCTGTGTGTGAACACTGAGTTCCTAAGCGATCCCAGGATGGAAGTGAGAATCTTGCATGTGAGCACTAGAGTCCTAGTGTGAGTCTGAGTGTGAGTCTATGAACCCCAGTGTCCCAGGCGTCCTTGAGTTCACATGTGAGCCCCAGGGTAGCCGTGTGAGTCTGGGTGGGAGCCTCAGAATGTAAGTGTGGATGTGAGTAAGCTCCAGAGTCTTGGTGTGAGTCTGAGTGTGGGCCCTAGGGCTCCATGTCAGTCTGAGCCTCAGGATAGAAATGCGAATCTGAGTGTGTGAGCCTAGAGTCCCAACGTGAGCCTGGGGGTGAACCACAGGCCTGAAGTGCACAGCTGGATATGAGCAGTGGAACGTAAGTGTGAGTCCACGTGAGTCTGAGTGTCCCAGTGGGAATCTGGGTATGAATTCCAGAGCCCCAAGAAGTCTTGAGTGTGAACTTTAAGCTCCGAGTCCTTGTACAAGACTTGGGATCCCAGCCGGAGCATCAGCCCTGATGGAGTGTGAGCTTTACTCCACATCACCTACGCTGATCAGGAGCACCAAGAACCAGTCCAGAGGATGTGTGGGGGTTGTGACAGTGGACACAGGGAGGTAGACTTTATTGAGACACACAGGCCCCTCCACCCCTCAAGCCCTGGCTAGCCCTACACCCCAGGAATACCCAATCGTTCAAGCCCCATCCCCACACGTGCAATGGCACATCATCACAGCCAGAGCTAGACACACGAAAACACCCTCAGTGTTTCAGGCCTCCGGACATACAGCAATTACAGATGCAAGAACACACCCAGCATTTGGGACCCCCACCACCTCAGTGATTACAGCCACATGAACACCCCCAGTGACACAGACACAAGTATACCAAGTATTACAGGCAAAACAACTAGTGTTACAGACGCACTCCTACAGCAGCATGCAGACACACACCCAGTGTTGCAGACAAGCTGCCAGCCACACAGACACACACAGACGCTTCTCAAAGACAGAGAGAGACTAGGTGGAAAGAGAAAGAAAATCCTGAATTTTCAACAAGGCGTGAAATAGTCCTGCCCGCCTGAAGCTACTGAAGGGGGGAGGGGGCCAGACAGCGAGCAAGAGCGAGACACAGGAGGAGAGGCTCGGGAGAGGAGAGGAGAGAAGCCGAGGAGGAGAGCTGTCCGTCTGGTGACCTCCCCTCGGCCCAGCCCCCACGCACGGGCAGATACACTACTCCAAGCAGCACAGGGACACCCAGGCCGGCTCACACAGAGCCGCACCGGAGGAGACACACACGGGCAGACTCACAAAGAGACGGGGATACACCACAAGCGGACTCACACGGACACACAACAAGACTTACAAAGACACACTGGAGGAGACCCACTACATGGAGATACATCCAGGCGGACTCACGAGGAAACCACAGGCAGGCTCACGCCGACACACACGCGCACACACACACACAAGCAGATTCACACGGACACACACACACACACACTAGCAGACGCGCAACCGTCCGTTCACACCCCTGGGCGCTTTGAAGTCCAGATTTCTGCCAGAGAACGAAGCCGCCTCCCGGTGCGCGGGGGTCACTGCGACCCCCCAGCTCCGGAATTTTCCCAGACCCCGCGCGGGCTGCTGCGGGGTGAGGGAGAACAGGGACGCTAGGACAATCAGCCCCGGCCACCTCCACCCCCCCGCCGCCTGTCCGCCCCCACCACCACCACGCCCAGCCCCCGGCGCGCCCGGACGTGGGGGGCCGCTTCTCCTGCGCCCCCGCCCCCGAGTTTGCAGGCAAAGTTTCCCGTGAACTTTCCCGTCTCCCCCGCGAGTCGCGGGCCCACGCGTGTCCCCCCCTTTTCCCGCGCGCACGCGGGCCGCGGGTCTGCCGGTCGGCGCGAGGGTTGGAGGGTCCGGCCGCGCGCGTCCGCCGCGGGGTACTCACCGCGCCCTCGGGCCGCCGGGGCTCCGCGCCTCGCCCTTCGACCGCCCCCGGCTGGGAGCGAGGCAGCAAGCGCGGCGCGAGCACCGCTGCCGGATCCCGCCGCCGAGCCCCGCGCCGCGCCGCGCCGGCTGGAGCCGCCGCCTCCGCTGCCGCCGCCGCCCGCTCTGCACCGGCTCCCCGGCGCTCGGCGGCTTTAACCCCCCCATCCTCCTCCCTCCCTCGCGCGCGCGCGCGCCCTCCCTCCCTCCCTCGCCCATGTGACCGCGGGCGCCCGCTCGGCCGCGCGCGCCCTCGCTCCCCTCCCCCTCCTGCCTTGTCTCCCCGCGCCTCCGCGGCCGCGCGCCACGACCCCCTCCCTGCCACGGTCCCCGCGCGCCCCCGCCTTGGCACGCTCCCGCGCCTGGCACGCGCGGTCAGCTCGCGCGGGCACACTCACCCTGCGCAGGCCCGTGAGCCCGGACTCCCACCCGCGTCGCGGTGGCACGCGCCCTCCCCCCACTGGCACAGTCACCCGCACTGGCATGCGTGGACCCCTCACATTCGCCCTTTCTCGGGAACGCCCTCCAGACGGCTGTGGCCCCCGCGCTTCACGCGCAGCCCCGACCGCGGGGCTCGGAAACGCGAGCGCATGCATACCCACACCCACTCGGCCGGATCCCCTGGGGCCGCGGGGCGCGCACCCAGCCCCCTGGGTCGCTCATTCACACTCACCCTCACTCAGCCTTGGCCAGGTCTCGGCTGCGCATACTCGCACATGCAGGCCCTGACTGCCGCGTACCGACAGCCTGGCACACCCCGGGCCAACTCTCCGGCCCTCCCGCCGGCATCTCGGTGAGAGGAGCGCGAGCCAGAGCCCCACTTTGGGGGGAGGAGACCAGCCATCTCCGCCCCTGCCCTCTTCCCACCGCCGCCGGCAATGCCCCCCTCCCGGTCACACACACATACACCCCTTGGCGGAGGGAAGGGGGCTCTACGCTCCCAGGACCCGGGACGCACCAGGCTGGGAGCCCAGGCCCTCGCCTCCCACCGAGTCTCCAGTGCCACCGCCACAACCACCCTCTCCTTCCTCCCCACTCCGGGATCTAGGGCCTGGGGAGAACCCTCCGCTGGGATGAAAGGGGTCGGGAGGGTGCGCCCTCTGGCCAGGACGGGCAGTTCCAGAGCGCAGGGCACACGACTCTGGCGTGGAGGTCCACCCTCGAGCTCTCCTTCGCAGCCTGGGCCTCTGAGGGGCCGGCGTGCTCACTGCATCGCCCCCGGGCCTCCGGTCTGGCTACAAGAGGGGGGATTAAGGTTAGACAACCTGACCAACGTCTGACGCCACGGGAGAGCGCAACAGAAAGTGGTGGATGGCAGAGGCGGGGAACAAGCGGCCCACCCCCATCTCCACCCCTTGGATTTTTCACCTGACCTTTGACCCACAATCCCGTGCCTTGCCCCTCCGGGGAGCAGCTCCGGGTTGGGGGCGGGGAGAGGGGAAGGAAACTTCTCGCTGTTTCCTCACTCTCTTCCCCAGTAGGCTGCCCAGAGCGCCCGGGCCCTTTCCCAACAAACGCCTCAGGGACTCCCACTGCAGAGGAAAAACCTTCTTCCCGCCACTGCCCGGGCTTTTCACTTTCACTTCCGTGGCCGCAGAATCCCCCCAGTGCAACCCGCAGGGGTCAGCCGGGGCTGTGGCTCAGAGAGGGCCGGCGGGGGCTTAGGGACACCCAGGGAAGTAGCGGCGCCCAGCTGAGATCCCGCCCTCCCCCCCCCCACCCACAGTAGGTGTGCGCTCTCCGGCCGCTCCCGCCCGCAGCCACTAGGTCCCGGGGCCGCGGATGGGGACCAGGCGGTGGGCACCGAGGGGGGCGGGGGCTGGGCGGCGGGGTCTGCGGGGCGGGGGGGGGGGGGGGGGCGTCGGGAAGCGCCCCTCCCCCTGTGCCGAAACCAGGCCTGCGAGGCTGGGTGTTCAGGGGAGGCCGGGCGTCGAGATGGGCGGTCACTGGTGGGGTGATTGGACCCCCGGACCCCCCGGTGTCGGGACTCGGCCTCTTTCTGCCCGCTTGAGAGCGATGGGGAGTTCCGCGCCGGACCGACGTCCCCCCTCCGCCCGGGGACGCGGGGGCCGCCGTCGGCAGTGCCGAAGTCCGCGGGTGCCGCAGCAGGGTCCGCGCCGGGCAGCCGGGATCCGGGAGGCGCACGGGTCGGTGTGTCCCGGGTTAGCGAGGACGGGAGGCGCACATCGGACCGGACCCGGCGTCTGTCAATCCGCAGCTCGTCCGGGCGCAGCACCGGCGGCCGCGCCCGCTTCCCCGGGGCCGCAGCGACACCTGGCGGGCGGTGCGGGACGCGCGCTCCCGCGCAGGCTGAGGCTGCTGCTCAGAGGCAGCGCCCACCTACGAACCACGGGGGTGCGGCCCCCTCTCGCTCCAGCCGCCACAGCCTGGCCCAGAACCGATTCTCCTCCCACCTGAGCTGGGCAACAGATTGCTCGGGGGTCCCCGCTCCTGCCGCCTCCAATGCCCTATCTGCACACGAGCTTCGGAGCTTCCTAAGCCTCGGCGTTGACCCCTCCCGGACCCCACTACCATGGGGCGAAGCCGGGCTTCTTAGGCGGGCCTTCAAAGCCCTAGCGGGAGCTGGCCCTGACTCCTCCCCAGCTGTATTAGGAGCCCGTATCGCCGGCCTCCCCTGCTCTGCACCAGCCCCCTTCTCTGTCATGGCGCATTTATCCTTAAGCCAAACCCCACTTCACTAACACCCTCCCCCCAGCCCCACCCCGTCTTCACCATCTGTCTGTTTCGTGCGGGGCCGCAGGAAATAATGCCCACAGTTCGGAGCTGTAGTGCCCTGCAAGTGATGGGGATCCCCGATTTGATAACCCTGAATGGCCTTGGGAAATTGGGGGAAGTTCTTGACGTTGAGTCCCTGGCGTTTTACGTCCACAGTGAAAGAGGGCTCTGCGGCGGGACTTTTGGCTCCACCCTCGCAGGTGACCTAAACTTAGATCACCCCCCACCCCTGGAGTCGACCGTGTCGTCCCAAGCCTTTGAGTAGAAGGGACCTTTCCCCGTTCCTCCTGATGTGTCCTCAAGGAAGGAGAGCCCCACCCCGTCTCCCGTGGTCTGCCTTTTCCTGTGCTCCTCGGAAACGGTGCTCTGCTCGTTTCTAAGCTGCTCTACCGACAGAAAGTCCCACCGTGCGGCACAAACTTGGCTGTCCAGAGTTACTATCACTCACACACAGGCTCTCTGTCTCACCCACAAATGACGAACACGCTGTCATGTAAAGCCACACACCCAGTCTCAGAGTCGCACGTGTATATTCAACCTCACTGTGGCGCACTGGGAGTCAGGGTCCCCTGCTCGGGGCTGGGAGCTGGAGGTCCCAGAAGATTTCTGGGACTCCCGGAATCACACACTGATGCGCCACAGCCACACAGACACACGGTCACACACTCAGCCATGTACTCAGCCGCAGCGCGTGTCCCACAGGCACACACGCAGAGCCACACACGCTCTCAATCACACCAAGTCCCACTCTGGGATTTGGCGGGTCGGGGCGGGCTCCGGGAGGCGGTTGCAGTTACGTAAACGCCCGCGCCCCCCCCTCGCTCCCCCTCACCCCCCTGCTTCCTCACGCAGTGCCAGCGCCCGGGGCGGCTTGGCCGGGGCTCGGGAACAGCTCGGCCTCGCGGAGGCTCCAGGCGCCGAGAAACCCGATCCGACACAGCCCCAGGCCGAGCCAGGGAGGGGGGCCCAGAGCACCCCCCACACTCAGGGTCCAGCCCAGCCCCCCAGGGAGGAGTCACCCCCATCCTGAGACAGCTCCCAACACCATCCTGAGGCTGCGCCCAGGGCCCACTGACAAGACCCACATCCTGCAGACCCCCTTCTGGAATCTGGCCGCTGGCTGGAGGCCTAAGTGCGCCCTGACCCTGCCAACCTCGGGCACCAGAAAAGGGCGAAGACTCCCTAAAGGTGGAGAACGGGAGAGGGCTGGAACCTTAATGGGGGATCCTGTATTTAGCCTGGAATTGGCCCCCCACCCCCCAGCTGCTATCTCCTCTCCCCTCCTCCCCGGGGCCTCCAAAGCCACCCTGGGAGAGAGAGGTGCTCTCACCCCGGCCCAGGCCCCATCAAATTGCTGCCTACCCGTCCCAGCCTATTCTATCCGAACCCTAAATTATCTGGAGAGGTCCAAGGCCTGCTCTCCTCCCTTTGACATCCTTCCTTCCTCTGTAGCTGGAAGTTCTAACTCCAGTCTAACCTCAGCTCCTCCTGTTTTGCTAAGAAGGAAGTTTGAGGGCAACCTGAGACATTGGGAGTCAAATCCCAGAAAGGAAGAAGGATTAAGGCTCAGGAAACCCCTGAAAGTCAGGAGTCTAAGGGAGGAGAGAACGCCTGTGTGTCCCCCACCACATAACCCCCACTGCTCGCTGCAGCCCAGACCTGATTTTTCACAATAGCTTTTGAGTATCGGCCTGGGCTGCCCAGGCCCAGGCAGAGAGGGAATTTCCCCCTGTGTTCTCTGTTAATGAACAAAACATTTCATGTTGAAATTCCTCCCCTGCCCCCAGCCCAGTGTCTCCAGGGCCTCCTACCCTGACCAAAGAGGGGGACCACTGGGAGGGGAGGAACAGAGAAGGGGTAGCCCCCAGGGGAAGCATAATTTATATTGGGGGGCATCTTTTTTCATAAATAATTAGGGTAGCTTTTTTTTTTTTTTTTCACTTTTGGCTAAAATTACCCACTCCTGTGGCAGCTTCCCAGAAAGGGCGGCGGGAGGGCGGCCGGAGCTGTCCCGAGGCCGAGGACATGGCCCCCCTCCCCTGGGCGAGGAGCCTTCCCCAAGTTGTTTTCCTGGTCTCTTGGATGTTTTTTTTGATTATTAATCACATTTTCCATCCACAGGCTTAGTCCAGACCCCCTCTCCCTGGGGTCAGGGCTGGACAGAGGGAGGAGGACAGGCTCCAGGAGGATGAGTTGGGGACAAGATGGGCAGTGACCCTTGGTCTTGGGTGACCCGAAAGAGGCTGTCAGTGGCATGTCACAGATCACACCCTCACCATCCCGGGACATAGTAGGACCTTAATCAATACAAGTGGAGCAAATGAATGGACAGGTGTCCAGCTTTCACAGCACCCAGCTGCCCTGGAAAGCAAAGCCCCTAGAGTCGGTCCCCTTATGCTACAGACAGGGAAACAGCTCAGAGAGGGGGAGTCACCTGCCCAGAGTCACACAGAAAGTTACTGCCTGGGCCAGCGCAGGACCCCAGGAATGCTGAGGGCTCCCACATTCAGAAGGCAGTCAATAAATATGTATTGAGCACACACTCTATGCCAGGCCTTGATCTAAGTGATGGGATACAGCAGTGAAGCCACCAGACAAAAACCCCTTCCCTCTCAAGGATGTGGAACAATTGCTGGGCGTGGGCAAGTTGGTCCAACCACTTCGGAACACCGTTTGGCAGGATCTGAGCTGAATATCCATGCGCCTTGTGACACAGCAATTCCACTCCTAGACACACACCCCAAAGAAATGGTCATACATGGTCACCAAGAAGGTTCGCAGCAGCTTTATTCATAATAGATTCAAGCCGGAAGCTACCCACATGGATGAATAGATTGTGCCACAGCTACAGCAACGGAAAAGAGCCCACCATAGCTACACACAACAAAAATGGTAAAGCTCACAGACAAGATGTTAAGCAAAGGAAGAAAAAAGAACCAGACACAAAAGAGTGCCTGTTGAATGATTTCATTCATATAAAGCTCAAGAACAGGCAGAACGCATTCATGGCTGTGGAAGTCTGGAGTGCAGTCACCTTTGTGGGAGGGGGTTCCAAGAGAATACACACATATGACAAAATTTGAGCTGTGCTCCTAAGCTTTGTGCACTTTACCTTTTACCTTTAAAAAAGCTTAAAGATCTCCTGCCCTCATGGGACTCACATTCTGGTCAGGGAAGATGGATACTGAGCAAATAGGTAAGTATACAATTTGTCCATGTGACAGTGCCGTGTCTGACTCCACAGCCCCCTCAGGCAGGAGGTGACAGCCTAAATGTCACCTAAGAAAAGACTGGACTAAGCCCCATGTGCCCTCTCTCATGGTGCCATCCTCTTTTTCTTTATGGTGGCTGGTGTGATGTTAACGGCCTAGTTACCTGGGTGGTGTGTGTGGCCCCCATCTCCAGGCACCTAGAGCTGAGTCTGGCACAGAGCAGGTGCTACTAACATTTGAAATAGGTTTAAATAAGTGTTGAATGAATAAATAAATGATGCAAGCAAGAAGCACAACCTCGACCTGAGGGAGTAAAGTCCCAGGGCTCGGGGGAGGGAGCCTGTCTGAATGGGTCACAGCTGGAGGGATGGGACCCAGTGAGGGATTAAGCAGAGACCCAGAAGGCAGGCTGAGGCAGCCTGAGTGGCTCAGAGACCACATCCTGAAGTGCCTTTGGTGCCAAGGCTTTGCAGGCCTGGAAAGACTTAAAGTAGGTGAGGAACAGAACCAGATCTGCATTTTAGCAAGGCCATGAGGCTGCTGGTGGAGGGTGGTGAGAAAGGCCAAGGCTGGAGGTGGGGCAGTTAGGGAGGCAGTGTGTGCAGTGACCTACAGGAGAGAGACCAATGGCCTGCCCTGGGGCCGGGCCACTGGGCTGAAGAGAGAGGAAGGGCTTTGGGAAGGGAGGGTGGGCGCTCAGATTCATCTTCTCCATCTGTTCCCACGAACCCTGGAGGAACCCCATATCGCCCTATACACAGAGAACAGACCCCCTGGACACCTAGGCCAGTGTCTGCTCTCCCAAGGACCCTCGCCCCGCTGGGTGATCCCAGGGTCTGGGCTGAGTTTGGAAAGAGAGGCAGATGGTCAGAGAAGGGGTAGAGGACCCAGAGCGGGTAGGGGAGAGGGACAAGGGAGGACAAGGAAACTAGAGGTTAGGGGATTATGTGTTTGAAGGCGGGAGCCGGGGCAGACTTGCAAAACCACAGATGCAGTTTTTCATTGTGTGTTGCAAAAATTTGCATGAAACTAATTCTCTGCTCAGAAATAGAACGTCCCTCCTTCCCCACCCCAGTGGGCCCTGAGCCCCTCTCCCCAGCTCTTCATGGAGGAGGCCTATGTCTTCACAGATTGTCCCCTTCCGGGGTCAACCCAGAGTCTGGCCTTGATCCACGCTGCTGTTGAGCTGCCTTCCTGAGAACAGACTGGGACTTCCAAATGGGAGTGAGGGCCCCGGGGTCCCAAGATTGGTTCCAGCCTTCATCTCCCATGGCTCTGTTCCACACCAGCCTGCGATCCCCTGGGGCAGGAAGACAGGGAGAAGAGAGGCCCCAACTTCCCCAGAAACTCAACTGTGGTGATTCAGAACGCAGAGAGAAACTGGAGATTTAAAGACTGAATGCCAGAGACACCATGTCCCAGGGAAACAGAAAGAGGCAGAGGGGGAGTCCAAGAGAGAAAATTGAATTAAATTCGGTTCGACAGACATTTATTAGCACCTACTGTGTGCCAGGCCCAGAGGGAACATTGTGTACAAAAGCACAGAGGACTCCCGGTTTTGGGCATGAGTGACTGGGAGGTGATGGTGCCATTCATGAGCTGGAGAGAGAGCTGGGGCTTGCCAGGTCCAGTTGAGGGGTCTGTGTGATGATGGCCAGCAAGGGCAAGGATGGGAGAGCAGAGAAGCTGCGAGAGGGCTGACTGGCTGGAGGTGTGCAGTCCCCAGCCAACAGCTCCAAGTGCCCCTGCACCCGGTTTGTGCTGGTTGTGTGGGCATTCATCAAAGTCTCAGTCCCAGACCGACCTGGGCACCATAAGGATGCTGGGATGATGAGATAGGTCAGGGACCAGGGAAAGGGTGTGATGAGAGAGAGGGAGGGAGGGGAGGATTGAGGTTGAAACCCTGGGAACCATGATTAAAAGACAGAGAGGGCAGGGAAGGTGCGCTGGCCCCAGAGGTAGGAGGAATGCCAGGAGTCAGGGTTGTCAGGGGACCAAAAAGGAGCCTGGTGAGGCCAAGAAAGAGCCTTGGGCTTCAGCAGCCAGGAGTGGGGTGGGGCCAGCGGGACCAAGCTGGATCTTTGGAGCTGGCTAACTACATGCTCCACAGGGGCCCGGGAGCAGAGTGCAGGACCCCTTCTCCAGCCTCCCTCTGTCCCTGGAGCCCTGCTTGGTCCGGGGGCTTCTCTCAGCCAGGCACAGGGGAAGAAGAGGATGAAGTCCTGCCTCCAGACTTCCATCCCTGAGCCCCTGGTTTCTGGCCTCCCAGGAGGGTCCTGAGCCTTCTTCGAGCTCAGGAGCCCGCAGCGGTCAGGGAACCCTGGGGACCCTGGGGGTAATTGAAACCAGGGCTAAGACATTAGAAACCATAACGCCGACTCCCCGGCTCCCCCAGGATAGCTCCTGGTTTTCTTCTCGCCCCATCCTCCCTGCTGCTGACAGCTCAGCTCTCCAGGCCCCCACCAGCTGGGCTGATGACCCTCCTCCGCAAACCAGCTAGAAGGGGCCTCCAGCCAGAAGGTACCCGAAGCCAGCCCTCGGGGACCTCTTCTCTGTGCTCAGACAACCTCAGTGTTTACCAGGCTAACCCCCCATATTGAAGCATCCCCAAATTCTAATCATAATCCCTTATTGCAGAACCTATCCTAGGGGGTTGAAGCAGACAATGGGAAGGATTTCTCAATAGCAAAAGAGAAAAGAGAGGTAGGAGATGTGGTCAGGAGTGCCTCTCAGCTAGCAGGTGCTCAATAAAGATGTGGGAAGGAAGAACGAGTCTCAAAGCCTGGGCCCCACGTGAGCGAGGGGTTGGCTGGCTGGGTCTGAAGCAGGGGCAGGGCAGGCCGCATATGAGGGGGTAGGAAGGAGGAAGGCCAGTACGGACAGAGTTCCCCTTCCATCTCTCTCCCTGCCCTGACTCCCTCTGTCCCAGTCCTTACCTCTGACCGAGAGGACAGGAAGCTGCATGTTTGTGGCCGGATGGGCAGGCCCTCCCCCTGCACAGCTGTCTGATGACTCCAGGCTCCCCAGGCTCCCTGTGAGTGCTGGGCTGGGAACCTGTCCTGGGTCTCTACGTCTGTCTCTTTCCTTGGCTCTTCAGTGAGACTTAAGGGGATCAAATACCTACTCCATCGCTTCCTGGATTAGTGGCCTCAGGCAAGTAACTTAAGGTCTCTGTGCCTCAAGGAACTCCAGAGTAAAAGGGGATCATAATAGTGCCTGTTTCCTAGGACTGTCGTGAAGGTTCAGTTAGTGAGATGATCCATCCGAGTGTCAGCACCAGCCCGGTGGTACCAAAGCTCCCTTCATCAGACCCAACCATGTCTCTATGTCTCTTCCTCTTTCTGTTAGTCTTTCTCCTCATCTCTCCATCTCCATCATCCTCTGTCTCTCAGTCCTGGTCTCCCTGCATCTTTCCCCTGCCCCCCTTTCCCTCCCTGTGTCTGGCTCTGCCGGCAGCCCCCCAGCCAGCCCTGCTTGAACTTGCTCCTCCCAGGTTGGCAGAGCTGGCCCAGGTCGGGTGGGGTGGGGCGTCCAGGGAGGTCTTTAATTCAAACACAGAATTCCTGGAAGCAGGATCACGCCTGGGCCTGAACATGGGTGAATCACAGTCAGGGGACGAGTGATTGTGTCTGCGTCCTTTCTAGCAGGCCAGGAGAGCAGGGGGCTCGGCCTGGCAGCCTCTTGGAGAGGGGGGACTTGCCCTGACTGCTCCAACCGCCCCCATACCTGGGCTCAGGCCAGATCCCCCATGTCTAGTGCCTGCCTGGAAGTAAGGCAGCCTGCCGGGAGCCCAGGACTGAAAGGGGAAGCCATCCCCCTACACAGGGTGGCTTTCCTGCTCTCAAAATACTCTGGCCCACCCTCGCCCCACATCCTGCTCTGAGCTTCCCTTACCCTATCTCAAACCCTGCATGGAGGCACGTTGCCTCCATCAATCCAGCTCCTCTCATCTCTCTCTCTGTCTCTATCTCTGTGTCTCTGTCTCTCTTAACCTTGACCCATGACTTTGGCAGCCACATATGCTTTGCACCCCCAAACTGAGGCCACCAAGCATAGGAAAGTATGGGGATTGAGGAGTCTGTGTTCTTCACCTGGACCAGAGAGCCCCTTCTTGGGGGGATGAGAGGACACAAAAGGTCCAAATGTCATTTCTGTATCTCTGTGGTTCTGTGAAGGCAGAGGCATGGTGTGGAATAGGTGCTCCATAAACGGAGACCAGTGGAGGTGGGGCAACAGGAGCCCAACAGGGAGTGGATGGCCAGGGCTTCAGCAGGCGGGAGTGTGGAGAGACTGTGGAAAGGCTGCCACTTGACTTGTGGCTCAGCAGAGAGTCTTCTCTGGGGGCAGGATTGGTCTCAACTAGCCCCAGACGCCTCCATACCTGGGCCCTAGCCAGACCACTCATGTCAGCCCTTGGGCAGAGCGCCAGATGAGTGAACCACTAAGACTCGCCTCTCAGTTCCCTATTCCCAACACATCATTGCCTCAAGCTGCCCACCAGCTCCAAGGAGAGAGAGCTGGGACTATAGATCCAGAGACAGAGAAACACTAGGCAGTCACACAGCAAAGAGAGGCGGGGACAGCAGCCCTGGTGTCCTGGAAGCCAGCCTGGGCCTGTCATGGGGATCCTGTACCAACACTGTAACAGGGGACAGACTTGAAGCAGGATTTTACGTGGAGAGAGTGCCTAGGAATCCTTGAACATGTGGGCAGCTGGGCTGTGGGTGGAGCATCCCATCAGGCAAGGACAGATGTGCAGCTTCCTGTCCGTCCCGTCAGACAGAGATCAGCACTGGGATGAGGGGTTCAGAGAGAAGGATCAGAGCGAAGAGAGGACCTGGGAGAGAAACCAAGAAATAGACACAATCAGGGACAGAGTCAGACACAAAAATAGAGATGCAGAGAAAGAAAGATGTGAGTCAGAGATGCGGAGACAGGGAGATGCAGAAGGAGGGAGAGCCCTGGAATCAAAGACACAGAGACAGAGATAGGGAGAGACATGAAGTCAGAGAGAAACATGGTGTCTCAGAGTCAGAGCAACAGTGACACGGATTCGACAATATACAGACACAGACAGACAGAGAAACTCAGAGACCGGGAGACAGAAAAAACCATGAGAAGGCAGAGAGATGGAGCATAGAGGTGGAGAAGACAGAGAGAGAGACACATGAGACAGAAAGATGAAGAGAGGCAGAGAGATGGAGAGAGAGCCAGGCAAAAGGAGACAAAGACAGAGTGAGGCAGAGAAAGGGATCAAAACAGCAGGAAGGGGAGGTGGCGACAGAGGAGAGTCTCCAGGTCTCCAGTCTCTCCAGCCTGGTCTCCCCAGGGTTTGGGCCCCCCTTGCTATTCTTTGGTTTCCATAGCAACAGGGAGGGCAGCACCAAATTTGCATATACATTTACATCCTTTCTGTCTGCATAATTCAACAGGTTTCTGTGCATATTCATGAGCCTGTGAATGAAGGTGACTCTCCCAATCTCTGCTCCAAACCTGGCTGTGGTGCCCCCTGCTTGCAGTACATGGTCATGGCTCCAGGCCCCACCCCGCAGGGCCTGACCTGTTCCTGCCAGACCCTGCTAACAACATTGCCCCTGCTCCCCAAACACTCGCTTGTACTTTCCTCCCTCCAGACCTTTCTTCAGGTGATGCCCCTCCCCTTGCCGGGTGCTGTCCCTCAGCATCAGTCCTGCCAACAGAACACACGCATGCCTGCATGCACGCACCCGTGCACACACAGACACTCACGTGCACACATGAACTCGGGGAGGGGCATGGCAGGGAGTGATCAGTGCTCGCCCTGGCTCCTGATGGAGGGGGCCCCTCAGTCACACTCCTATCTGAGTGTTTCTGTCAAAGAAAGGAGTACGTGAAAGGATCACATGGAGAGAGGCTGGGGTGTAGGTGGAGCTGAAGGCTGACACACCTACCAACAGAGAGGGACCTAGGACACTGTGGCCTCCACATGGAAACTCAGAGAGACCCTGGCTCCAGCCAGAATAACCAGACATGCTAGGGTACGGGCAAAAGGAGCCTCAGGAACAGAAGGGCTGCTGCGGCTCGAATGGTGGGGAGAGAGTGGGCTGAGAGGGCTTCTCCAGGGCCTGCTCCAGTCATAATTTGGCTTCACCATCTCCCCCTGGATCCCTATTGCAGCCTCCTCACTCCTCTTCCCACCGTGTGTCCCCAAACCACTTTCCACACTGTAGCAGCCAGACCTCTCTCACAAACACCAGTCTGATATTCCACACCACTCCCTCCATAAAGCCTTCCGTGACTCCCCACCACCCTCAAGAAAAAGCCCAAGCTCCCTGGCCAGGCACTCGGGCCCTTCCAGCCTGGCCCCCACCCACCTCCGAGCCTCATTCCTCTCATTCCCTGCCTCGAACATCATGCTCCAGTGACCGTCTGTGCTCTTCTCACCTCTATGCTTTAGCTCATGACTGCACTTTACCCAGAATGTCCTTTCTACTTTGCTGCTAGCTCTTCTTCAAGATTCTACACAGCATCACCTCCTCTTCTTTGAAGCTTTGCCCCTAAAGACTGGACGAAGGGCCCTGCAGTGTTGAAGTCTAATGAACTTCCCTAATCTCTGTACTTATCACACCAATGGTGAAATTATCCATATATGTGGCTATAGCCCTCAGTGGGGCTGGAGGTTCTGAGCCCAGAGACTATATTCGTTACATTGTGGGTGATGATAAGCTGTTTGTTGAATAACTGAGAAGTCACTGAACCCACTGAGGGCCAAATTTCAAGCCTAGGCTATCCTCGGTGTGTCTTGGGGCTCCCGAGGACCTCTGCACAGACCCTGCAAAGGGCAGGGATGGGCTGTCCCTTTGCAAATGCTGCCACCTTGTGGCCAGACTCAGAAGCGCAGCCAAACATCACCTTCCCAGTGCAAGGACAAAAGTGGGAGCCAGAGATGCCCTGGGGAATCAGGCTTGATCCCTAAGCTCCAGGCTGGTGGTGCAAACAAACAGTGGGGAGTGGGAATTGGGGAGTGGGGGGTGGGGAGCTAGGCCCTGAGGAGGGAGCTCTCAGAGCCTAGCACTGGTGTCCTCTGAACACTCCTGATGAGTTCCAAGCAGAGAGAATGGCAAGAGCAAAGGCTCAGAGGCAGAAAATCTCATGGCACGTGGGAAGAGTGAGGTGTTAGGGCGGCCAGAGCCCAGGATCCAAGGGGACCAGGCCAAGATGGACTGAGCCATGGCAGTGACCAAGCAAGGAGGTCCTTTAAGGCCATCCAGTGAATGAATTTGGATCTTGTCCTTTAATCAGGGCATGGGGAGGCTAAGAGAGCAAAATGACAGATCTGAGTGTGGCCACACACATGGAGCCTCAACATTCATTCATCCACTCAGTAAATATCTATCAAGCACCCACTATGTACCAGCAATGCTGAAGATCCTCAGGTGACACCAGTGAGCAGAACAAAGATTCCTGTGCATTCGGAGCTTACATTCTCATCAGGAGACAGACGATAAACAAAAAACATTATTTTCAAGGAATAAATTATGTTTAGAAGGCAAAAAGGAAAAAGCATACATGGGGGAAAAAGGCAGGGTGCGGGAGAGCAGAAGTGCTTGCCTGAAGGTTTAAATGGAGTGGTGAGTAGGCCTTGTTGAGAGGACATTTGAGCAAAGACTTCAAGGAGGGAGGGGGACAGCCGTGCAGGATCTGGCAGAAGAGCATTCTAAACACAGGGAGCAGCCAGTGGCTTGGTTTGGAGGAGAGCTCAGAGGAGAGAGAAGCAGGGAGACCACTAAAGAGACTGCTGCAAGATAATGAGGGGCACAAACCAACAGAGGCTGTGGGAATGGAGAGAGGCCTCGGAAGGAAGCAAAATTGGCAGGACTCGCTGCCTATTGGGATATGGGAGGTACAGAACTCCTCCACCATACTATGTTCTGAAGTCCCCATTTCAAGGCTAACAAGCTCGCCATAGATGCCACCTCTAAGGCAGGTAGTGAGAACGCTCAGCACATTCCGTCCTGCGTGACTGCACTGCCCACCTGACCCTCCTTCCCTCCCCACCAGCCACACACCACTACCCTGCCTGGCCTCTTAATTCCTTAACCTCATCTTTAGTGACTTTTCCTCCAGGCCACCCAGCTATCCACTCTCGTGCCCATGACCAAGTCCTGTTAGTTCCTAAAACTCTCAAACCCACTGACTCCTCCACCTCATCCTCTAGCTGCTGTTAGGGGTTGACTGATGTCCCTCCAAAAAAGATATGTTGAAGTTTACATGTAGTACCTTAACCCCTAGTACTTCAAAATGTGACCTTATTTGTAAATAGGACCTTTACAGAGGTAATCAAGTTAAAATGAGGCCATTAGGCTGGGCCCTAATACAATATGATAGGTGTCCTTCTAAAAAGGACAAATTTGGACACAGAAATGGACACACACAAAGGGAAGATGAAGTGAGGATGAATGACTGGAGTAATGCAAGTAAAAGCCAAGACGGAGCAAAGACTGCTGGCAAACCCAAAGCTAGGAAGAGTCCAGGAAGATTTCAGGGGGAAAATGGCCCTGTTGACACCTTGATTTTGGACTTCTAGTTTCCAAAACTGAGAGATGGTAAATTTCTGTTGTTCTAAGCCACGCAGTTTGTGGTCCTTTGTAAGGGCAGCCCTAGAACCTGATAGAGCTACAATGCCCTGTCCTCATTCTCTCAACTACTCCATCTCACCCCACGCCACCCAAGACATTTTCACGGGCACCTTCGGGCCACTGACCCCCGCCCCTTTCTATCTTCACTTCTTTCCTAAACCCAGCTGGGACCCCTTGGTCCTTCACTACATGTACTTTCTTGCTAGTCTCCCCACTGTTCTTCCATCATTCCAGTGTCTTCACCTCAGTCTGGAAGAATGCGAGTGTTTCCTCTGAGTCCTCACCTGTCCTGTGGGTACTGCTGGAGCTCACACCCTGACTGATGACACTCCAAGTTCATGGTCACCAGCTTCCTCTGGGCTTTAGTGCTGCCTGGTCATCCTCCTGTACCCTCCTAGTTCTCTCTCCCAATTGCAACAACTACCTCACACTTCCTTCCCACCAGCCTCCTCACCTCACGTGCAGCAGCAGAGCTGGAGCCCTGCTTCAAGAGGAGATAGAAGCCTTCGGAACTCTGAACTCCCTCACGTCTCACTTTCACCTCCCCATCCACCTGCATGCTGCCCATCCTTAACTCCTTCCCTCAGGTACGGGGAGTCATCGCTCCTCTTCCCTTCGGGAAGCCCGTACCTCCATGCTTCCGGATCCCATTCCCCTCCACCCCCTCAGCAGTCTCCCCGTATGAGTTAAACAATCTCCTGCACTTTTGATCTCTTTCCCTATTGGCTTCTTCTATCAGCCTACAAACATGCTCAAGTCTCTGCTAATTCACTAAAAATAAGCAAGAAATAACTCTCTCTGTATCCCACATTCCTCTCCAGTTATCACCTCTCTCCTCCCATTCACAATCCAACTTCTTGAAACAGCTGTCTCTGTTTCCCTACCTTTTGTGCCAAGGCATAACCATTTCTAAGGATGATGGAGGCAGAAGCCATACTGCAGTGGACTAAGGAGAAAGTGGGAAGTAGAGAAATTGAATCAGCAATTATATGTAACTTTTATGCTCCTTCCAAATCCTGGTCAGGCTCTCTGACTCTAAAGGCCTCACTCTCTGGCTCCGTTCCTACAATTCCTCCCGCGGGCCCCAGTTGGCCCCTGTAGAGGCCAAGGAGAGAAAACAGCCCAGAATCACTAGCCATCCCTCCATCAGCCTGTGGCCTATTTCCTGCTTCTCTGAGCTGTGGATCCTGTTCTTCCCAAGGGATTTTGTCCCCAGCTCAGTTTCCCTCCGCACTACCCCTGCCATCAACCTGGAGACCCCAGGTGGCACCTTACTGATGAGCTGCCCAATTGGAGCACCTCTTAGGACTCCCAAACTTGTGATGCCACCTTACTGAGTCACTCCTTCAGCACTCCAGGTCACCGTGCTTAGTCCACGTGATCATTCCACCCTGGAAACAGCAGGCTGGATCAGGATGGGACACCCCAAAGCTCCAGGGACCACAACACTCAGAGAGCTATTGACCGTAGAATCTCCACACATGTGGAGATGCTTAGAGAAAAGGCAATACGCAGAAGGTGGGAGGAAGCAAATCCCCCAACTAGTCACAAAGAGAATCAGAAGTCAGGCAGTTGCTGGTAGCAAGACCCAAGGCACTACCACAGCCTCTACGGGTGTTAGATGCTCCAGGAGCCTCTGCATTTGAGAGGCCTGGCTGGGCAGTTGCTGAGACGGTTTCCTCTCTCCTAATATCCCCTGAATCTCCATCACCTTCTCTTTCTCAAGATCTTCCATATCACTCTGGGCAACCTACCTTGGAAGGCAAAGGATGCAGTGTTCAAAGATTTGACCACAGCCTGCTGGTCCTGTGGTCCCTTCATCCCTGCTCTAAGTCCCATTGACGCCTCCAGTCCCTCAACTCCATCCCTCCCAACATCTCGACCCTTCCTGCCCGGACTCAGCCAGACATTACTTCAACACTCTCAAACTGCTGGGCCAACCCTGCCACAATGTGAGGTGAGCCCAGAATTCCTGAAGACTGGACACCCAGGCTACTGGACACATTGGAGAAGACCTCAAAATCCAGTGGGAGCCCCAACTGACTCAGCTTTCCATTGAGTCTACCACTGCCCACAGTCCTGCTCTGGCCCCTGCAGCCCCCTGGCTACCACTGCAATCTTCACCTCTCTCCTCATGCCCCGGACCTGCCCATGGTGAACCTGAGAGTCTAAGGCCAAGGTGAAGCAGAAAAGGAGCAGAAAGGTGTAAAAAGGCAAGGGTGAGACCCGGAGGGGAGATGTGGAATTGAGATTTTTTAAGATAGGAAAAAGCTGCTTGTAAGCTGAGTCATTAATAATGATGGCAATTAACATTTATACAGCACTATATGCGCAGGTGGTATCTAAGAGTCATATGTGAATATTTCTACATTTACTCCTCATAACAACCCTATGAGGTAAGTACTATATCCTGTTTTACGGGAACACTACGGCACAGAGGAGTAACTTGCTAGTAAGTAGCAGAACCAGGATTCAAATCCAGGCAGTCTGGTGCCTGAGACCATGATCTTAACCACTACACTATAAAATATGCTGCAGATGGAGAAAAATGTCTGACCTGGCAGAGTCCGTAAACCAGCCCAAAGCAGGTGGCAGACAGCCACCCAGGGGTCTTGATACAGTCAGGTTACTGCCTGAGGCTTCTTACCATCTCTTGATCCTCCCAGCAGCAGCCTAAGCTGCACCCTTCCTGTCTCCAGCCTGTGAGCTCCTGGGAGCAAGGGCAAGGACTCCCACTCTCTTAATCCCACCTTCGCAAAGCAGGCCGAGCAGAGGCTCATCAGACAAATGGTCAGAACCTTTATTTCATAACCCACTCCCTGGACCTCTGTCAGAAGGCAGATCAGAGGCACCGTAGGTAGAAGGCAGAATGAGCCCTTCTTAAGCAATCCAGACCCGCCAGAGACCCCACACCTGTCACTCTTCATAGCAGTCTCTTTCCACACGCCAGAGGGAAGGGGAAAGAGGACAGAGAGGCCCATTTCTGTGCATTCAAGTCTTGATGGAGATGACGAGCAGTTACAGAGGCTTCTGAGAGAAGGCACAGCCATCCCAGACCTTCAGGCCTGGAGAAGAGCTTGTTCAGCAGGTCCTCAGGAGCGGGTATCTCGAGGCTTTCTTCGGGGTCGGGGGTCACAGGTGGAGCTAGGTGTGGAGCCCAGGCCAGGGGGTGCCCCGGGGGGCTGGTAGCCACACTCATTGGGGTCCAGGGGGTCCCTGCTGAGCAGTACCCACACCGCAGGCACATGACGGCGCACCGTGAGAGGATCTAGACCTGTGTCGGGTGAGGTTGGCACCCAGCTGTCCTCAGTCTGCAGGAAGCGTAGCTTGGTAAGCTGGTGCAGGCCTGGTACCCGCCGCTTGACAATCTCAGCACAGCTGACAGCCTTCCCGGCAGCCCGGCCAGAACCTGAGAACACCACATGCCGGGCGCTGCCGCCCTCCAACCGACCCAGTGCCAGCCCCAGCAAGTTTCGGATTTTGCTGCCATCTCGGACCCGCATCTCCAGGGTATCAGGAGGTAGCTGGGGCATCGGGGAAGGTGCCGGGAGTTCCACAGAGCCAGCTTTCCGGTAGTGCTCCATCCTGCTTACGGCCGGGGGAAGGTCCTCTCGATGCCCGCTGCGGGGAAGCGTGAGGTGAACGCTAGGCAGTGTGCCCCCGGCCATCCCTCCACCCCGGCTCTCCAGGACCCCGCCCTGCGCCTCCTCATCTCAGGTTTCCCAGGAACGGGACCATAGGCCCTCACCCCCAACCTCCCGGGACAGGGGCCATGCCTGCTTCACCCTGGGAACGGGCTGTACCCCATACATCCCTAGTCCTCCGGACAGGGCCCAAACCGTCCCCCCACCCTGGAGTTCCTGAGACACAACCAAATTCCCCAAACACTGGGCCCTCGGGACAGGCCAAGCCCGCTCACCCCAACCTCCCTAAGACTGGGACCGACCTTCCCTTATCTTCGGCTCCTTGGGACAGGGCCCGGGCCCGACCCCAGACTCCCTGAGAACAGGACTGAGCGCTCCTCACCCGGGTCCCCCAAGGACAGAGATAGGGCCCCTCACTTCGTGCCCCCGGAGGACTGAGCCAAGCCCCTGAGCCCCACGCGCCCGAGACGGCCAAGAGCCCTCCACCAAATGCTCCTCCAACACAGAACCGGCCCCTCCCCCGACTCGGGATCACAGGACCCGGAGATTCCCAGGTCGATCCCCCCAACCCAGGTCACTCGGAAGCACGGGGGTGGACGCTCGCTCGACGCGGGGGCGGCTTGGGCTACTCCCGGTGTCGGACCCACCGCCACCGGCCGCCCGCAGCAGCAGGGAGCCGGCCCCGCCTCTGCGCCCCCTGCCCCCGGCGCCCCTACCCCCGGCTCCGGCTCTCACCGCGCGGCCCCGCACGCCTTGAGCTCGGCCTGGAGGCAAGATGGCGCGCGGGCCGGGAGCGCGCCGAAGCCGCGGGGCCGCGCGCGCCGGGCGGGGCGGGGCCTGAGGGCCGTGGGGCGGGGCCACCGCGGGAAAACAGGCCGGCCGGCGACCGGCGACCCTGCGCACACGCGCGGTCCGCGGTTACGCCCGGCGAGGGGCGCCCTGCTGGGCGGAGAGGAGCGGCCGTCGGCGGGGTCCCGCGTCCGGAGGGCGGGGAGGGTTTGGCCGTTAGAAGGTGGCAGGGCTGGCGTTGCCGGCTGAGCACGCCGCAGTCACAACGGCTAGGCGGCGGGGTTCGCTCTGGACCGGGGCGAGAGGTTCCGCTGGAGGGGCTGCTGCTGCGCGACGAGAGCCTGGTCACCGAATTGTCAGCTTCGACCTCATCCTGTGGGCACTGGCCAGCCACGAGGGGGCGGGGGGGGGGGTCTTTCATCAGGGGCCAAACCAGTCCTACGCACTGCTCTCTGGCTGCAGTAGGGGGTGGCGACATCGGGCCACAAGCCCTGGTGCCTCCAGGCCACAGGGTCCCAGGCGCGTGCCCACGGAGACGCGTACGGTGCCCGGCGTATAACAGGCCCTCAAATATCTGTTAAATGACTTGTTGAAAGAATGAACCAGAGAAGTGGCAGTGGGAATGGAGAAAAGTAGATTAAGTTGGGAGATATTAGGAGGTAGGTTCGGTAAGGAGTTGGCGACTGTTCAGACGGAGAAGGAGGGAAGAGTCTGGGATGACTCCCGGTTTCAGACTTCGTTCGGACATGCCGAGTTTAAGACGCCGGAGACTGCGCAGGTCGTGTGGCCGGCAGGCCGTTGGAAAGGGACCAGGAGCCACAGCACCCGGAGACCACAAGGGGGCAGCAAACACCTGGTAGAGTGAGGTGTCAATCTCTCCGCTTTCTCTTCGTGCTCCCTCCCCTTCCCAACGGGGGCCGCCGCCGGGGCCAACCCCAAACCCCTGCGTCCAAACCTCTTCTGGGCTCCCCTTCTCGGTTTAGGGCACCAAGGGAGAAACTTCAAGGCTCCTCTCTACCTTTGCACATGCGGCTCCCTTGGCTCTCAAAGACCCTGCATATCACCCTTCAGGGCTGCCTCCCCATCCCTTTTTCTTCTGTGCTCCAGCGGACACTGTGCCCACCTGGTGGAACTGCCCTTTTCCTTGACTGTCTCCCTGGCTAGCCTGTGCAGAGCAGGGATAAAGTGGCCCCTCCCTGCGTCCTCCCCACCTGGCATGGCATCTGACATTTAGAGGGTACTTGGTAAATATGGAACAAATGGATACATACCCGAATGTTCCACTCACATCAGTCAAATGAGCGCATTCATCCTGAGAGCACTACACTTCCCAGAAAGCCAGACCAGGATGAGTAGTACAGCTCCTGGTCCAACCACTACGAAGGTTGACAACTCCGCCCTCTACCACCCCTCCCGGACCCCCATCCCGATCTGAGCCCAGGAAGCCAGCACACTCTTCCAGTGATCTCTACAGTTTATTATCACTGGAATAGGACACTGATGAGGGGAGGGGGTGCAAATAGCAAGTCTCAAGTAGCCAGACCTCTGACCTCAGAACCCCACCTGAGTGCAGACAGCTAGGCCACGAATCCAATAAATACAGCGCTGCCTCTGCCCTGTTACAAGAGCAGGTTGACACAGGGCCCTGGAGCCTGGCTGCCCTGGCCCACCCTGGGATGGAGAGCAGTCATCACTCCTCTGCGGGCTTCACTTGCTTGGCGGCCTCTAGCTGGCAAAGTAGCTCATCCCACTGCACGAACTGCTTGGAGAGAAGCATTGTCTGGTCATAGGTCAAGGTGAGAACAGGAGTCTGAGGGAGTGGAGAGATTTTGCATCTACCAAAAGGGTATGGGAGCAGGTAGGTGAAAGACAGGCTGGTTGGGATGGGATGAGAGACAGAGCTAGGGATGGAGCAAGAAGATAGGGCTTTGGACAGCACTCCTCCAGGCCCAGCTGAGCAGAAAGGATACAGTCTTGTTATACTCCTCCAGAAGAGCCTTGGACTCCTCAGTGACCTCCACACACTGATCCTGTGGGGCCAAGGTATGGCAGAGAAAGGAGTTGGACAAAGCCCCCACCACTTCCCACTAACCTTCCTGCCTTATCAGGGACCCTCACTCCCCAAAGAGCCCAGAAAAGGTGATGTTTTACCCCAGAGACAAAAGGAGCAAATATCTAAAGGGGCACTTTCAGGTTCCAGGATAGGTACCCCAACAGCAGTCCTAAGGCTGATGAAGGGGGAGTGGACCACACATTTAAGGAAACATTCCTGCTAGTATATGTCTCCTCCTCCCCGTCCCCTATTTCTGAACGTTCTTTGAACTTTACACGAGGGCCTGGGAATAGTGAAAAGACAGCTCCTCTACCCACAGTCAAGGACACACAATCCACAGGAATTCTTGGGTGCCTCCTGACGTCAACCTTCTGGTGTCTCAGAATAGCCCTACCAGGATCCTGGATCCTGGGAGACCTGGATGTGGCCCTAGGGAAGTCCTTTCCCCTTGTAAGGCAGATGGAAGGTAAAGGATTAACCCCCCAAGTTTCCCCTGGAGCTGACATCAGGGGAGCCTGAGGCTGCTTCCCCAGGTGGCAGTGGTGTGGACTAGGAACCTCACCACCTCCCTTCCAGTCCTCTCCCCTCCCAAACCTGCTGCTGGATGTGGATCTGGGCCAAGCGCTGCAGGCGGGCGGCATGCTCAGGAACGGCTGTAAAACACAACGCACACTGCCCGATGAAGCTGTGCCTTCCCCCGGGACTGCTCAATAGTCTATTAGGTCTTCGGCAGGATTAGAGTATTGAGTGGAGAAGCTAAACGAACGCTAGGCTTCATCGACCGCTGCAGCTGGAGGTGGTGGTGGGGCTCCCTGCCCACCCTAGTCTTACTCTAGGACCCAAAGGGGAGGGGAACATACAGGCCCCTAGGAGAAGACAGAACCTTGGGGTCCCCAGAGTTGCCCCGTACCTCCACCTCAGTGCTGTCAGCAAGGCCAGGTAAAGAGAGCTTTGCCTATCTTGGGATCTGTCCCTTTGCTCCCAGCCCAGCGGGACCAGGTCTGCCTGGCCTAGGGAACAGGAAGCCTGGAGGTGGGCTGAGGATGAATGCCAGGTCCTTAAGCAGGCCACCTGGAACCCAACACCCAGAGTCTCAGCCACCATGCTGGGCCCACAGCTTAAGGCTGTCAGATGCTTAGCAGGTAGCTGACCAAGGCTAGGGACGGGGAGCTGGGAAAAATACCTCCAGAGCCAGACAAGATGGATATCTGGATTCAATTAAAGCCACTGTCTGCTCATCAAAACCCAGTTCCAGGGGCTGCTCCCAGCAGTGTGGCAGGAAGAATCACACACACTCACACACCAGCAGGGACTCTTTCAGTAGAATCTGGGCTCTGCAGCACCCTGAAGGACAGATGCTAAGGGCTGGGGTGGAAGGCAGAAGGAATCCCCAGGGGCCAGCCCCGCAGCCAAGTGGTTAAGTTCCCGCGCTCTGCTTCGGCGGCCCAGGGTTTCGCTGGTTTGAATCCTGGGCGCAGACATGGCACCACTCATCAAGCCATGCTGAGGCGGCATCCCACACGCCACAACTAGAAGGACCCACAACTAAAAATACACAACTATGTACCAGGGAGCTTTGGGAGAAAAAGGAAAAATAAAATCTTTTAAAAAAAAGAAGGAATCCCCAGAGTTAGGGGCTGCTGGGCTCACACTAGTGTCCTTAGGCCCGAACTGCCTGAGGTTCTGAAATTGAGCTCTCCACCCTGGCAATTTTAACCCCAATGCAGGTGGCAGGTCCCCCCAGGGTGAGGGTAAAGACAAGGAGCAGACCTAGCCCAAGCCTCAGGAACCTGAGGCACAGGGACGTCCTGCCCATCCCCCACGTCCCCAGGCAGAGCAGTGCAGCTACAGCCCAAGAGGTACCTTTGATGTGAGCGCTGTCCAGCATGGGCACCAAAGCCTCCACCTGCTCCAGGAGTGCGACCTGGGAGAGGATGAACTGCTCCTCTGCGGCATAAACAGACAAGATAGGGGCAATGAGGCAAGCCTGGGCGCTGCCAACCCCATGCAAGGGGCTGAGGACCCGGCAGGGGAGATGGCTGGGTCCTGGAGCTTGGGGCAGCTACTCTGCCCACTGCCCCCTTCTCTAGGTGCACGTTCCCCCATTCTGCCCCCACCTCTCCTGGATGCCTTTAGTCTGACCCATCTTGAGCCCAAGGAGCCTCTAAGTTTCTCCAAATCCCACCCTTCTCCAAGTTTTAACTCTAAGGCCTCTTCCTCTAGCCTCTTATCAACAAACTCAGTGAGCTGCTCCTGGGTCATAGGAAACAAAGTACTTCAGACTTGGGTCCCTACACTCGAGGGCTCCCAGGGAGGTCTGAAAGAGAAGACATGTGGCAGACTAGCAGGCAGGTTCTGCTCAGTGGCTCTGAGAGGTACAGGCAATACAAGCTCCTGGAGAGCTAGGACAGTAACAGGAGAGTCCAGCGAGGAGAGCAGGAGTGAGGCTGGGCCCTGCACAGGGGATTTCAATGGTTGCAAAGAGTGGGAAGGGTGCTGAAGAAGGGAGGACTGTTAGGTCAAACGTTTGGAGGCAAGAATGCTTGTCAATTAGAAGAGGAAAAAGAATTCAACTGGCTGAACTGGAGCAAGGAGAGTACAGGAAACAGAGCTGGATGGGAGGGTAGATCTGGCAGACTGTAGAAAGCCTGAAGGGCAGACTAAGGAATTAGGACCTCATCCTTGCAAGGAGACAGAGAGAGACACTGAGGTTCTAAAGCAGACAAAGTAGCATGTTGGAAATGCTTTGGGAAGATGATACTAGACCACATGTAAGAAGGGAAAGACTAGGGTCAAGAAGAGGAATTAGGAGACTACAACTGCTCACACGTGAGAGGATGAACACTGAGGCCATGGCAACAGGGAGGGCGGAGAGGCTAGACTCAAGAGTCAGTGCAGGAGAAGATCTGAACTTGGGTGCCTGAGCCACCACAATGGCTCACAGACGTCCTGGTTCATCATTGTAAACCTCACACCTAGGAGAGTCTGGATCACAGCAGATGATCAGTAAATATCTTTGAATGAATGAACAAATCCAGGTGTTTGGCAAACCCTACCTCGTGGAGTGGCTGACTAACTGATTAGCAGACATCACTAAGACAACAGTTCCTGCCTAGAACTCTGAAACCCCAGAGCTTTCTCACATGAAAGAAAGATGTTGAAACTCATGCCAATATTCTCACCTGTCCCAAATGCAATGCTGTCTGCCCTCGCCCTTTCCTAGACGCTTCTGTCTAGTAAGCGGAAGAGAGGAAGTTTCTGAAGGAAAATCCTAGAGGCAAAACACTGATAGAACATTGGAGCAGCCTGCATTGTCGCTGGCACCATGGCCTGCAGCTGGCATAAGTATATTGCACCCAATGCTTGCTAGAGGACCACAGGACCACCTCAAGCCTCAGCCCAGAGCCAGGCCAGAATTCCAGAGAGCAGCTTCTAGGGCTGTATCCATGAGAGGACTGACAGAGAGGCCATCTCTGTCCCCAGCTTCCCCCACAATCCACATCCCCAGATGCATGTGCACACATTGTCCAGCACTACCTGCTAAGATGAACTGCAGCTTAGAGGCATCGGGCATGGCAATGCGGTCAATGTACTCAGGATCCAAGTATTTGATCAGGTCTTCAACTAGAAAAGTAGCAAGATGGAAAATGGAATAGTGTTGGGGAGTGGGGATTGTCTTGTGAAGGACATTAGGGGAGTGATCAACTTTGGGGAGAGCCTTGAGTGAGGAGCCGACACCCACAGTGTCCTTCAGCAGGCCCCCAACCTTATTTCCCTGTCTCTCCCCTCTGATCACCTGTTAGCTGACCTCAAACTTTAAAGCTGGGAACACACTTGCCTCCACCACCCCGGGAGTCCTCAGCATTCCCAGTGACCTATCTTCACCAGGGGTGAAGGGACACCTGCCCCTCAGTGTCACCAAGACAAGCCAGAGCTTTATCTGATTTCTAGTTACTGAGTAGGGTGCTAGCTCTGACAAAATACAATAGGCATGGCTGAGCCAAGGCTGGGTGGGGCTCTCAGTGCCTAATTTCTTTCCCACCTATAAACCTTGCCTGTGGAAATCCCATACCCCTCCTCCCTCCATCAAGGAGATCTTTCAGGCAGAGCTCTTATCCCATAACTTAGGACACTGTCATGGGCTTGGAGTTTAATCACAAAGTAGAAATCACACCCCAATTCACACTATTAGAGGGAAATGTCTTCACATTCTATCCCCAAAGGGCCAGGGCCAGGTCCCAGGAAGCATAGGCATGGAAGGAGGGCAGGCAGGCCCCCCCCACGGAAGCACTTACTCTTTTTGTACAGAATCTTCACCCTCTCCCTCTTGCTAGCGATGTTCCCCAAAGCCACCTGCACCTTGACCAAGCCATCAGCCACCTGTAAGGGAAGTGGAAGTTAATTCCAAGATTCACCTCCTGGCTCAAGGCTTGGAAGAGGTAAAGAACCCTCATTCCCTCAGACTCTCAAACCGCCTTGTCCCAGCACTCTAGGTTGGTCCCCTTCTCTTGTACTAAAGGAGATGCAACACTACCTTCCAGAGAACCTCAGTGTGAAGGGGGAGATAATCATGTACTCCTTGGGGAGCTTCAAGTCTGACTGGGGAGGTAATGAACTATGTTAGAGTTTAGGGGGCACTAGCACATACTATATATTCCCTGGTTCCTACCTCTCTGGCTGAACCTACCTAGGCTTTAAGAGTAGAGGGTGAGGAATGCTAATATTCAAGGGTCAAATATGTGGGCAGGCAAATAAGACGGAGCAGCAGCAGCAGCCAGAGAGGTAGAGGAAAACCAGGAGGGTTAGTGTCACAGCTGTCAAAGGGAGGGAACGTTTGGAGAAGTCAGTTCTCAAATAGGGCACAACCTGCTGGTGACAACTAATTCCACAAGAAGTCTACAAACAGACATCATCCTCTCTGATGCACTCAACTCCAGGATATGCCTGACACGCCACGTTCAGGAAAACATCTTCCCATAGTAAAAAAAGGGATCTGGGGGCAACTGAACTTCACAGTTGTCAAAACTCAGTGACTGGTGTGAAGGAGAGCCGGTCCATATCTGAACATTCAGTACTCAACCTCTTCCCCTCCTAATCCGGGCCCTCTCAGACCTCATCTCTCACCCGCTGAAGCCTTCCTCAGCCACCTCTGCTCTGCCTCCTCGGGGGTTCCATGGACCTCTCTCTGCACAGTTCATTTAGCGATGAATTGCGCAGGGCTGCGTGACGGCCCTTCCGTCGTGGACTTCAGCTCTTACTGAAACTCTCGTTAGTTTCTCGAGTCTGTCAGGTCTCCCCAACTAGCTCGCGAGGGCAGGGGCGCAGCCTCGGCCACAGTTCACACTGAGCCCATCTCAAGTGGACCTAATAACCTGCAGCGCCCTCCATGGAAAGGACCTCGAGGGTCCGATGTGCTCGGGAGGTCTCGGATCTTTGTTATTTCCGAGGCCGGGCTGCGGGCGACGGGACAGGAGCGGTGGCACCCAGTCCTAGGACCAGGCCGGGAGACGGCTCTTGCTCTGCCCCAGAAGGGACTACTGGACCCCAGATCGCTCACCTTCCGCGAGCCGCGCAACCCGCCTGGCCCGTACACCCAGCGCTCCAGCTCCTCCACACGGGCCTGGAGCCGCTGCACATCGGTCACTGCCGCCATAGCCACCGCCGCCCTGCCTCGGCCCGAGCACAGCCAGGGGGCGGGACGTCCGTCCTCAGAAAGAAGGCTGGCCAATCCGAGCGCAAGGGAGCCCCTCTATACAGGAAGTGACGTCACGACTCAGGTCTTCTGTGCCGGAAGTGATCCGCAATTGTCTGGTTACCTAGGCAATGGGTACCTGTCAGGCACTACCGTAGTTTTTAGCTCCTGCTTGTCAGGACAAACTTTGCCTTTCTTCTTCTAATTTCAGGGTACCAAAAAGGCTTCCCCACCCCATTCCCCGAGGTCGCACATATAAATACACTCATTATGACAAGATTGGTCTGCTCCCATAGATCAGTAAGAGGCCCTATGAGATACCATAATCTTCTGGAGTCTTCTAAGGTTCAAGTGATTAAGTGTCTTGCCCAAGGCCACCCCGCACTATATGGGAGAATCGGGATTTGAACTCAGGCAGTCTGATTCATGAGACCCAGCTCTTCTACTCTCAGAGACCTTTGCTATTCTGTCTTCCCCTCTGAGAACTCCCGGCCCAATGCAGCAGTGTACACCACATAATTCCTCCCCAAACCCCAGACCCAAACAAGGAGAGGAGGCACTGGAAAGGGAGGGACTGCAGCTTTATTATCCATATGTGACCCAAGGGACATATCCTTCACAACACCCCAACCCAACCCTCCACCTGGCTCCTGGAGAGAAGCAGGTCTGACTCGAAGAGATAGGGTCCTAGAGATGACAATGACACAGGGGGGCACATGAGGACATGATGGAGGTTACTGGGGGCAGAACCCTTTGGTAGATGCTGCTGGAGTTGGCCAGGGAGGAGGTGCCCTCCCTTTATAATGAGGTAGATGTAACATCAAAAGAAAACTCTTTGGCTTCAAGTCTATGTGGCATGGGGGGGGGGGAGTGGTCACCTCCCAGGGCTGGGTCCTAGAGTGGGCACCCTGGAAGAATCAAGGTGTGGGGGTGTCTCTTTCCCCCTCAGCAATGGGGCTGGAAATCTTAATTCCAAGCGGGAGCTCTCAGGGTGAGGCACTGGAAGGGGCCCCTGTAGGGGGTGGGGGTGCAGGGTTGGTTGGGCCCTGGGAAGCTGGCACAGGCTGGCGGCGGGCAAAGAGGATGCCTGGCAAAGGGATGAGGAGATGGTAGAGGGCAAACACAAGCAGGAGGGGGTTAGGGCACAGAAACAGAAGAGGGAAACAAAAGTCAGTGTCCTGATCACTAGAACATACCCCTGCCACAAACCAGTGAGGACAAGCCCCTTGGCTTGTTAGAGTTAGAGACTCCTATGCCAATATAGAAACCCTTGAACAGGTAAACAAGAGATATTTACACTGATACATAGGCCCATGACGAGGTGGACATCCCATGGTACCCATGCCAGAGAGGTCATGCCTTAGACCCCATGCCATGTAGACACCCCTTTAACCCATGCCAGTGTAGCAATCCCCTGAACCCCATGTTACCCATGCAAGTTTGGCTATCCCTGAACCTCATGCTAGGAGAGAAAGTCTAAAATCCCCATGCCAGTGTAAATACCCCTGACCTCATGCCAGTGTAGACAGCCTGCAGTACCCATACCAGTGTAGACCACCCCGTTGATCTCTAGGGCCATGTTGATACTGCTGATACCACTGCCTGCCAGATTAAGAGGCCCATCCAGCCGCTCTTCTGTCCAGGAGAGGGCAGGGGAGTCAAATTTTGGGGAATAAGACTTCAAACTTACCAGCTCCCGCGCCCATTGCTGTAGACAGCCCCCATTGCACTTCAGCCCCACACCGGTAATTACACAGTTGTCTGTTGAGAGAGCTATCTGTGCCATCTCCAACACTTATCAGGTAATGGGTGTATCCTCCCTCAGTGCACAGGCCCAAAGCCCTTACAGCAACAAGCTCCTCCTCACCCCTCAGGGGAACCTTGCCACGGGGCAGGAAACTGGGGGGTGCGCCAGGTCGAGGTGGGTCCATGGGCCCCATCAGAACAGCCCTCTTCTCTGGGGGCTCCTCTGGTGCCAACTTCTCCCGTGCAGGTCCCAAGGCCAGGCCCACAGGCAGTGCCAGTCGAGGGGTTGGGATTCCACTCTCCTCTGGAAGAACAGGTCATTCAGCTCCCCTGGCCCAAGCAGCTCCATCTCTGCATTTTGTTCTCTCCCCAGGCTTGGGACCAAGGGAGGTCACCCAAGCTCAAGCTTGAAGTTCAAGCTCCCCTTCCAACCAGAGTCTCAGCCTAGAGGCTCTGAAGCTGGAGAGCCCAAAGGGCCAATATATATGTCTAGGTTGGTCCAAGACAAGTGGGGGGAATTTCCTTGCTCTTGGTCGTTAAATAATTCAGGTCACAGGAGGCACAGACCACATGCAAATGGAAGCACTGGTTGGAGAGGTGTGGAATGGAGCTGCTCTGGATAAAGGACCTTTTCCTTAGCTTCAATCCCACACCGCAGTAACCTGTACCCCAGAGCCCTCAAGGCTCCATTGACCCCAAACCTCAGGACCCCTTAACATTAGCGTGCACCAAACCTCAATGCCCTGTCAGTCCTTACTACCCTATACCTCAACGCCTCCCAGACCTCAGAGTCCCCACATTTGTAAAGTTCCTTATATCTCGGCGCCCCCTAGGTCTCAGAGACCCCCAAATCCCAGCCCCTCGCCCCCGACACCTTTCTTAACGGGACTCGGGCTCAGCTGCGCGCAGGCGTGAGCCGGCAGGCCGGAGGCGGAGCCCTGGGCGGGGCGGGGGCCGGGCGGGGGCGCGGGCGGGGCCGAACCGGGACCCGAGGCGGGGCCCAGAGAGCCCCGAGGGGGCGGTCCGGCCAAGCCGAAGAGCGGGGCGGCGGTGTAAGCCTGCCGGCGGCCCTCGCGCCTGTTGCTGTCGATGGCGGCCTGGAGCTCCCCCGGAGAGCTAAGCGCCCGCGTCTCGCACTCGTACGGGTACAGGTACTTCATGTACCTACGGACGGACGGGGGCGGGCGGCTGGGCCCAGCTGATCCAGCCCCGCGCCCCGCCGCCCGCCCCGGGCGCTCCGAGGTGCACCCCCCGCCTCCGCCCGGCGCCGCGCCCCCTCCCGCGCGCGCCCGGCCTCACTGGGTGCGCAGAGTGAAGGCGGCCGAGGTGATGGTGGTGGGCAGGCTGAGGCCACGCGTGACCTCCCGCCACACCTTGCGGTTGATGACTTCCACCAGGCCGCCCTTGGCCGTCACCAGGCGGAACAGCGCGTACAGGTCCAGCACCTGCTTCGCCATGATGGGCACGCGGTTCACCGGCGTCCCTGGTGGGGGCGGATAGAGAGTCAGGGCACTAGAATGAGACCCTGTCTTGCGGGCATCCTTGGGGACTGAAGGAGTCGCTGCCTAGACGACGCTCGAGTACAGGGCGGGACCCTGAGTTCAGGGTGGGACCCTCGCTCGAAAAAGGAGGGGAAGAGGGAGGAATGGGGAGGTGGGATTCCAGGTAGACCCCACAGAGCCCCAGACCTCCACTGTAGCAGGAAGGACAGGAGGCTGGACCAGGGGTGGGCAAACTTTCTCTGTAACAGGCCAGATGGTAAATGGTTTAGACTCTGCGGGCCAGTCTCTTGTCATTGTAGCCCGAAAGCAGCTATCGAGGAATTTAAAGGAATGGGCGCGGCTGTGTTCCAATAAAACTTTATTTACAGACTCTGAAATTCGAATTTCACAAGTCCGGAAATGTTCGTCTTTTAATTTTTTCCACTATTTAGAAATGTAAAACCATTCTTTTCTCGCAGGCGACTAGATGTAGCCCGCAGGCTTTAGTTTGCCGACCCCTGGGTAGACTGTGGGAAGGACTTCCCGACAGTGCTGCAGGGCGGACTCCTCTAAGCAGCTGCCCGGGTGGCTGCCCGAGGCCGGCACGGCGGTGAGAGAAGCCGCAGCCCCGGTCTCGGCTGGCCAACTCCGCAGCCCGCGCCGCCCCCGCCGGCCAGTCCTGACAAAGGGGCCTGTCTGCGCTGAGCGATGGGCCCCAGTTAATTCCTTACCGATCCCGTCCCCTTCCGCCGCCGCCTTTGGACCCGAACAATTAGCTGCGGCCTGATTAATGGGGGGAAATTATCGGCCCCGCGGGACCCCTCCCCCCGCAGAGGGAGCGGAGGGAGGCAGAGGTGGGGGTGGGGGGAGATTGCTGGGATCCGCTCAGACCACCTACCCCCCCCCCCCCCCCCCCCCCCCCCCGGGGGAGGGGGGGACTCGAGGAAGGGGCAGGGAAGGGACACTGGGACCAGAATGACTGGGCCTCTCTGGGGAGCAAAGGACCTGGGGCCCCACGGAGGGTCCCCGGTTAGGAAGGGACTGGAAGGAGTGCCGGGCCTGGGGTGGGGGCCCCGGGGGACTTTGGCCAGCAGCTGCACTAAGGAGGGGAGCAGTGCAGCCAGTTAATTAGCGGCTTATCAGGCCGCGCTCCGAGTGAGTTAATTAGCTTTGTAGAGAGAGATAATGAGTCAGTCTTTGGACCCATGAATCTGGGGAGAAGCCTAAGTGATGGACTGCGCCCACCCTGATCCCCTCCTGGACCCTTCTTGCCTTCTCTTCTAGCTCTGAGCTTCCTGGAAAGGAATTCTTCCTCCTCCACAGCCCCAACCCACATGGTCCCCAATCTACCCCTTGAGAAGTCCTTCCTTCAGTCTAATCCCAGTTCTTCCTGCTGTAGAGCACATTGGGTGTCCCGTTCCTGAAGCAAGGGGAAACTGAGGAGAGACAAGGCTGCAGGAAAGGCCAGTGAAAGAGGGCCAAGGCCATCCCAGCCTCCCAGTCCTGGGAACTCCTCCCACCCCAGGCCAGCCCCCAACCAGGTCCCCCTCCCACCCTCCCAATTGATCTCATACTCATTAACCTGCCAGTGGGCTGGCCACTAATTAATCCCTGAGTGGAGGAGGGGGGCAGGGTCAGAGGTTAAAGATGCTTTTGAGGGCCCACAGGATAGGTGCTGCCAAACTCAGGCCTCTGCAGAGACGACCCAACCTGGGGACTGAACCCTGGGGTCTCTCTTCCTCAAACCTGGTAAGTGGGGGTCCTTCCCTTACATCACCTCACTCACCCCTCTTCTGCATGAAGCTAAACAGGTCATCCAGAAATTCCTTCCTCTTGGGGTCTGCATCGAGCTCGTACAGCTGGGGAAGGACTGAGGTCATTTTCCAGCTCTGCTGATCCCTGCCTCCCCCTGGGACCCCAGCTCAGGTTGTCCCCTGAATAAGGGTCCCCAGCTAATGGGGTAAGTAGGGTCTGAACTATGGACTCCCTGGCATTAGACTCTCTCCCCCGGGGGCAGGTAGGGGCACTTCTTTCTAATAGATACAGAGACCACCCTCCACTGGCCAGTGGTGCCCTGGGCAGCTCAAACCACCCATCTGGGGAGGAGGGGAAGGGAGGAAGCTGTGGAGGCTCAGCCTGCCCTCCAGGGCATGCACAGAGCCCCAGGGAGGAAGACAGGCTGGGGTTCTGTTCCACACGGAGGAAACAGACAGACCCATCTCAGGCCCTCATTTGCTCTTGTTCATTCCTGCAAGGGCTTCTTGCTGTTCACATCTCATCTCTGTGTGCCAGGGGTGGGGAGGAAGGGCCAAGATGCCTCTAATGCATCCCTCAGGCAGGGCAGATGCACATAAGCACTTGGATTGAATCCTGGGACACCCCTCAGTCCACCTTCTGGTCTGATCTCCTTCCAGGGACAGTGATCTGCCCACTACAGAAACTGCCACAGAGGCAATGGCCCTGTACCACCCAGCATCTGTGGGGTCAGGACTTGAAAGGCCCAGAGGTCATCCCACCCATGCCCAGTCACCTGGAGCCCCACCTCCAGTATCACCTCCCAAATACCACCCAGGAGGAACAATCCTTAGAGTAACAGAGTCATTTACCCAGAGTAACAGTTCCTGAGTAACACCCATAGGTAACACTCCATCCCCCAGTAAAAACTCTCAGAGGGAAAAAACACCCATGAGTAAAAAACCCCAAAGATCTACCTTTAAAGCTACACTCCCACAAGAACTGAGCCCTAAGTCTTAGATGGATACCTGCAAATAACACACACTCTCCAAGTAATAATCCCCAGAATTATACCCAGGAGAAACACTGGCTAGAGCCACATATCCAGAGTAACAGAGCCCTGAGTAACACTCCCAGTTTTACACTAATGCCACAGAGTGTTAGCCACAGATTAACACTTCTGGAAAATACCCAAGACCAACACCCTACGAGTAACACCACCAGAATAGCACACCTAGAGTCACAGGCCTGGGTAATACTGTCATAGTGACAGCCTGGAGTAGTGCCTTAGAATAACATCCAGATGGGCTCCGCAGGGAGGAAGAACCTCAAATTAAAGCCCTATGAATAAGATCTCGTCATTCTCAAGTGTACCAGGGCCCTTTAGTCACACTGCGGCTGGAGTGGCCATCACAGGCTGGGAACTGTCACCCAGGGAACTCAGGCCAGGGAGAGGATTTGGATGGGGGGAGTGTGACAGGGAAGAGAAGAAGGGGGGGGGGTCAGCTTGCCAAACGAGTGGCAACCTCCATTCTGCTCCCAAAGATAGAAGCAGGCAGCCCAGGACACCCCCACTGGTTGCTGGAATATGACCTTGTGACTTGATGTGTGAGAAGGTAGGGTAGGATGGTGCTGGCCCTGGAATCCCCAGTCCCCAGATCCTCCTCCCACAAAAGAATTCTTGAAGGCTCCTACACCCCTCCCACTTTCCCTTCCAGCTCCCCGGGAGCCTCCAGTCTTTGGGCCTCCACGTTTCTGGGTGGCTCCCGCACCTCTAGTGTGGGCCTATGCAGTTTATTCCATGCCTCTGGGTGTCTGTCTCTCCCTCCTTGTCACTATCTATCCTTTGGTCTCTTCCCCCTGTCTCTCTGCAGGTCTCTGTGTCTCTGTCTTTCCATCCTGCAGAGGGCAGTGGGGGTGGGGGAGCTACTAATCTCCTGGCTCTGCTTTTGCCCAGAGAGGAGGGGTGGGGCGGGAGGGCCTGACATTGAGGTGGTCCCACCTGCTTGAACTGTTCTTCGTAGGTCCACTCATGGGGATGAGGTCCAGGTGGCTGGCTGGAAGGTGAGCTGGGGTCCTGGGTCCCTGGACGGCTCTCCTTGGCTGCCTCCTCCTCTGTCCCAGCTTCCTCCCCCTCCTCATCCTCTTCCGCGTCCTCCTCTTCCTCAGCCCCAACCTCCCTCAAGGCCCCCTCAGGGGCCTGCAGGGTCCGGGGACCAGGCAAGGGAGCCGGAGGAGGAGGTGGTGGTGGGTGTGGAGGGGCCAATGGCCCCACCCCCTGGGCCAGTCGGGCTGCCTGCTGCCTCTGCAGGGCCTCCATTACGGCTTCCAGGCGCAGTCCCCCGGCTGGTGGGGGGGGCTGGCACCAGGCGGGGCCCTGAGGAAAGGGCCGCCTGTGGGGGAGGGAATGATGGGTGTTGGGCCCTGCTGCCCCCAAAACCCCCAACACAAGGGGAGGTGGTCATGGATTCAGGGAAGAGCAGAGGGGCCCTAAGGAAAAAGGCAGAAAGAGAGCTTTCCCAGAAATCGACAGAGACAGAGAGGTAGAAGGAGCAGGAAAGAGAGAGACCAGACTCAAAGAGACAGAAATGGGCATTGGCCGAGGACAGGTAGAGACTGAGCGGATCAAAAAGGGTGACAAGAACCAAGAAACAGAGAGAGATGGAGGAGAGAGAGATCCAGCAGAGAGAGACAATGACAGAGAGATAGGGAGATAGAAATGGAAATGGGACCAAGAGACAAGGAGAGACAGAAGCCGGGAGAGACAGAACTATCAGACAGAGACAAGAATGGAGAGACAGAGATGGGGAGAGGTGAGACTGATAGAGATATTGGATAGAGAGACAGGGAAGGTAAAACAGAGAGGAACAAGAGAGAAATATCAAAGACCTGAGTGACAGGCAGTCCAGAGAGAGGGACAGAGACAGAGAGACAGAGGCCGAGAGACACAAATAGTGAGACAGGGGTTGAGAGAGACAAGAAGAGACCGACGCAGCAGGAGACAGAGACAGAAAGGAGAGATTAGAGACAGGGCGAGACAGTGAATAGAGGGGGACAGACGGAGAGATGGGGCAGAGACGCAGAGGACTGGAGCCGAGGAGGCGCGGGGATAGAGGGCGGCGGGGACAGAGCCCGGGACGGGGCCGGGACCGCGCGGGCAGGGGACGGCGGGGTCTCCACCGCTCTCTGGCTCCCCGCACCCCGCGGCCGCACTCACCAGCCTGGCGCGGCCCGCTGCCCCCGGCGTCTCCACGGCTCTCCCTCTGCTCCGCACGCCTCTCGGGCGGCCCCTGCCTCGGCCCGGTTCCCTGCGCGGGTCCCCGCCGTGCGCTCCCGCCGCCGTGCGCTCCTCTGGCCGCGGTGCGCTCACTCGCCGCTCTGCTGGCTGCGGCCACGGGGGCGGGACCCCAGCGGGGCAGGGCGGGCGGAGGCGCAAACGGGGAGGCCCCGGTGGGCTCTGCCGCTCCAGCCCACCAACAGGTGTCTCCCACCCTCCATATAGCCAGATTCGGGGGAATGGGGCGCTGGAGAGCTGCCGAAAATCCTGCAAAGGAGAATGAGGGGTCCACGGCTACTGGACTCCGGACCAGGGCCCCGCCTAGCCTCACAAGTCGTGTCCCCGACACCCACACTCAGTGCGTGGCATTCACACACAAACAGCCGCTTTCATACACCAACACACCTGTCACAAGTTCAGGCGCACAGCTGCCCTGTTTCACGTACTTGGCTACACCGACGCCGCAGCGCCAATGGCCTGGGCAGGCTATGATCATGAAGGGAATCACTGTGCAGGATGCTGGGGTGAGTGTGGGAGACCTGGACAGAACAGGAGCTTCTCCCCCTGCCCTGCCCGGATGCTATCCCCAACTGCATGCATGCTGCAGTTTGCACAACAGTATGTGCCCCCGGTGGGTGGTGGACTCACACCTCTGCACTCACACTCTCAGAGGTCTCTGAGCTGATTCTACACCCACAGCAGGGTGCACACACCACATGCAGATACACAAGCACATCGTTTTTTAGCTCTTTTGATGTTCTGTTATGGAAATTTTCCAACGTATACACAAGAGGAGTGAATAGTATAACGAACCTTGGGTACTCATAGCGTGTTTCAACATTGATCAGCATTTTGCCTGCCCATCTTCACATGCATTCTCCACCCATGTGTGCCTGACTCCCCAGTCTGTATCTCCAGACCCCTTCGGCCAGACTGCTTCAGGCCCACTCTACCCTCAGTCGTCCCCCAGATGCTGAGATGCTGTTCCTTTTTTGGGGGTCCTGAGCGGCAGGCCACAGTTTCTCCTCTGAGCAGCATGGACCCCACCCCCCTCAGGCATCCTTATACATTCCCGTTTCTTCCAGTGCCCAAGGGCATCAACCTACCAAAAGCATGAGGGCCACCTGGAGGTGATGCCAAGAGTGTGAGTGAAAACACACATCTGTACAGGTCACACCTGGCAGGGGTGTGAAACTCTGCTATGCCAAACTCAGCACCGGGATCATCCCCTGACCTCGCACCCAGTGAGGCACACTGGTCCCAGGGCCAAGATTCCTCTAGAAGGCAGAAATTCAGGAGTGACTTTTGCCTCCCCCACCCCCCATCAGTCCCCTCCATTCAGACCCAGCTTGCCCAGGCCTGGACCACCAATTCTTCTCACCAGGAGCTTGTGGTAGGTGACACCTCCCTGCTCTTCCCATCTCCAGCCTCCACCCTTATCCCCAGCCCAGCTCCAACTGCCGCACTAGGTCCTTGTTCTCTTTGGCCTATCCCTGCCCACACTGAGGTTCAGTCCTACTCATACCTTGGGCTCACTCCAGTGCCCTCCTGCCCAGATTTCAGACCTGACAGCCAGGCAGACCCCCCCTTCCCCCCAAGAAGCCTTGGTGATCCAACCACCTTCAGTACTGATGCCCCTTCTCCCGCAGCTTTGTGTGGTAAGAGTTCTCCTGGGGCAGAGTGAAGCCCCCTCCTCTTCCCACCCCTCTCCGAGGCTGGGCCCACAGAGGGGAGAATCAGTGAAGGTGCAGCGGCAGACAAACATGCCCTGGGGGTCTCCTGGGGGCCTAGAGATCTGTGGACCTCCTGTGCCCAGCTTGCTCCCCTTTCCCCACATAGCTTCCCCTGGCTGCTCAGAGAAGAGAAGGTGCCTGGAGAGAGGTACAAGGTAAGACTCCTCTGGGAAAGGTAGGAACTGGCTTGGGGAAATTCCAGTTCTGAGGGTTTGGAGATTCTTTTGCAAGGGCAGAGGGAGAGGAGAGGGGCAAGGGGCTGGCGCCTACTTCCCAAAGAAAAGAATCAATCAAGCATAGTAAACCCACCTTTGGGGGCTGAGCCAGGAGGGCTACAACTGAGAAAGGCTGAGGGGAAGGAATAAGCCCGAGTGGGACCTGGTTTCTCTCTCTTTGTTTGTGATGAGGAATGGCTGTCTCTCACCACCACGCAGCCCTCATCTGATCCTACACCTCACAGAGACAAAGACGGACAGACCGAGACCTCCATTCATCCAACACATACTTACTGAGCACCTACTTTATGCCAGGAAGGCTGGACACAGGCGTGAATAAAACGAAGTCCCTATTATAATAGTATAATTCCAGTGGGGGAAATACATAGTGTGTTAGATGGCAATAAGTAAACTAATACAATGTTATATGCCAATTATATCTCAATAAAACTGGGGGGGGGAAGACTTATAAATAGTATTTAAAGTCAAGAAATGGTTGAGATCACCTGGGAGAGGTGTAGATAGAGAAGTTTGAGGATTAAGTCTTGGGAAGTCAGAGGTTGAGGAGATAAAAAAGATCTAGTAAAGGAGGCAAGGAAGGAAGAGAGTAGTATCCTGGAAGCCAAGTGTTTTAAGAGTGATGAACTATGTTAAATGAAAGCTGAGAGGAAATAACCACTGGGCTTAGCAACAGAGATGGGGAGGAACCTGGGAGCCTAGTCCTATGTGGGAGGGATGACAAGGGGAGTGGAGGCATCCCTGACAGATATGGGCTCTGAGCCTAGAGGCAGAGCTGGGTTACAGCGTAGGAGAAATCCTTCGAGCCTTGACTTTGCAACCCATGATCAATGGAGAGATCCCAGCCAGGACCTGTCACGGCCAACATGGTGGTAGGGTGTCAGGATGGCCAGCTGGCCTGGACCTCACATTCATTCAGAGTCACAAATTTAGACTTTCTATGTTGTTTCCAAATAGTTATACAAGTAGTCTTTTGTACTTTTGTTCACTAGAATGTCAAACTTTTAGAATACCTGTATACAATTTTTATAACCATGTTCCTTCCCTTTTTAATATACTAGGAGTCCTAAGAAGTGAGAGTGGCCCAGGCCCCACTCAACCTTAGAGCAGGGCCAGGACGGTGAGGCAAGTGAGGTGCCTAGGACCCAAAATTTAAGAAGGCAAGTGCAGGGGCTGGCCCAGTGGCTGAGTGGTTAAGTTCCTGCGCTCCGCTTCAGCAGCCCAGGGTTTTGCCAGTTCGGATCCTGGGGGCAGACATGGCACCGCTCATCGGGCCATGCTGAGGTGGCGTCCCACATAGCACAGCCAGAGGCACTCACAACTAGAATATACAGCTATGTACTGGGGGGCTTTGTTAGCTCAGGTGCCAATCTAAAAAAATAAAAAAAAACCAAGAAGGTAAGTGCAGGGTCCCCGGGAGTGAGTGTACCTAAGGTACCTCTAGTCCCAGCCTCACTGACCTAGGACACCCCCCACCTCCGCCGCCGGGAGCCTCCACAGAAGTGGGGGGGGGTCCTAGAGAATAAGACTGGAGAGGAGGAACTCCTGCTCTGGGTCAGGGTGGACATGATACCCAGGAAACCCAGAAAAAAGCAGATGGAGAATGACTATGCCTCTTTCAGTTCAAAAATGGGTACACACTGCCACCCTGTGGCCATCCAGGGCAGGATTCCCAAGACTGTTTCCAGGGCGGCACTGGCAGAGGCAAACCAAGATACACAGCACCTCACCCAGCTCTGAATTTCTTAAATTGCAGCATTCAAAACTGGTGGAGCCGATCTCATTAAACACGCTGATCTCAAGGCCTCAGCCCAGAACTTATCTCTGGGGATTTGGCACAGCAATCTGTAGAGTCAATAAGCCTCCTAGGTGATTCTTGGGCACACTAAAGTATAGTCCTTATTACAGTCCAAAGCCACTGTCTTATACACTGAATCACACAGCAAGGCAGGGACCTTCTTGAGTGCCCCCCGCCCCCATCCCCCTGGAGCTGGCAGATTTCCTGCTGTTCAGGCACACAAGGAAATGGAACTGTTCTACAGGTCTTTATTAACAGAACAAACAGATGGACAGAAACACAGCAAGGGCAGTGTCTGGAAGCTATGATGGGTGTGCACAGAAAAGGCCTTCTCTAGGCCAGGGCTGGTCTCCTGGACCTAGGCCCACCTCTCTCCAGTGGTGGGTCTCAGGCTGAGGCTGGCCTCCTCATCATACCCCTGAGGGAGGAATGGGAGGTCTTTCAGGATAGAAGGACCCTGACCTCAGCATTCTCAACATTCTTCTGGTTCCCCAGCTGACCTGGCTGCTGAAAGGGAGGGGGGCAGGCCATGAGGGCACTTGCATAGCAGGGCAAAGAATGGGGTAAGGCATATGGTGAGGACGGGGGCTGAAGGGGAAGGGCATCATAGCTGCAGGTGAAGGGGGCCTCCAAAGGCAGCTCCTCTCCGCCCTCACCCCCTCCCCCCAATTGCTGCTGGGTTGAGGAGTCAGACCCAGGCAGACTGTAATATCCACCCCCATCCCTAACTCCAGAGCCCTGACTAGGGGCAGGGAAGCTCTGGAAAGGCCTGAGTTAGTGAGTCAAGCTTGTGGTATGTGTGTTTGAACATGACTGGCCCCCTTGGTATACGGGGGGCTCCCTCTCTGGATGGGTGTGAATGCATGATGGTGCCATACACACGGGATTCAGGATCTGAATGTGTGTCCCATATGTTCCCACAGGTCTCTATGTTTGGTTGTATAAGCATGTATGTCCCTGCTCGTACACCAGGAACTCAGTATCTGCAAGTTGTGAGTATGTCCTTGTCTTCTCACATGGGCTCCAGCAAGTGGCTGTGTATGGGCCTGCCTGCTCCTGTTCATCCACAGGTCCTCTTTCAGGCTTGGCTGGTCAGGGGTCCTGGCCGAAGAGGTAGGTGGTGAGCTCAAGCCGGAGGCCCCGGGCATAGGCGCGAAGAGTATAGAAGAGGGTGAGGAAGTCCTGGGTGCTGAAGATTGTGTCCGCCAGTGCAAAGGCCAGGGTGGATGGGATGACACCCCGGCCGTACTCCACCATCCACGTGTTTGGCCCCCACTCCACAGCTGTTGCCTCACCAGGCCCGTGCACCACTGTCTCCCCTGGGGGATAAGGAGCACCCACATCAGGAGCCCAGCCCTGCTCTTCCATTGCTGTCACCTCCCTGGCCCGTAGGCTGACTAGGGGCAGGGAATGGAGAGGGAACTTCAGGAAAGGAAAAAGCCTTACCAGACTGCCCTGGTTGCGCATCTGGAGGGGGAAGAGGCCAAGATGGCCACTCCTAAAGTTTCCTTTGTGGCATCACCTGGCTCTTGTCCTCTCTTGGGGGAAGCCAAGTGGGGCCACCTCACTTGGCCATGGGCCATCGTTTGGGGTGATGGAAGTCTGCATTCCCAAGCCTCACACATGTCAAGCAGAAATTTAGCTAAACTTGGGCCGGGCCTGTTAGATAGGGAGGGGTAGTTGTAAGACTAGTGAGGCTGTCTGAGAAATGCAGCTGTTCAGTTACATGCCATACCAACACTCAGCCTCAAACTTACTTGAAGCCCAAAGCTCTACTTTTTATGTAAAATGTTTCACCATATAAAAAAAGGAAGACAACTATCTGCCTTCCCTTTAGGGGTAGGAGAGCATTTCTGATTACCCAACTGTCTCCCCAACCACTGTTGGAATACTGGATGAGTTAAAATAGGCAGATAAAAATCAGACATGGTTAACAGGAAGCTGTTATGTTTCACTTCCTTTTGACAGAGGAAAGCAACAGAGGCATTCAGCGGCGCCTCAACCAACCACCTGTGGCTTATCTGGAGGGTAAGGGAACCAGGGGGCGGGCCCCACAACGCACCCCTTTTCTCTGCCATGGCTCTCTCCCCCAACTGTATGCACCCCAGAATGAAGGGACCCACTATCTGACACGGCCTGCTTACCCACCTGGGTAGAAGACCTCACTTTTGGTAGTGCCCTCTCTCCACTGGTGGAAGGTGCCAGAGATGATGGTGTCCGAGATCTCAGCCCAATAGCGTCCTGAGGGACAATCAGATGGACACTGAATATCAGGGTGACCGCGCCATCACATGGTCTGGTCAAACATGAGAAAGGAGGGCGTGGGCCCTTGGATTGCCCCAGCCTCCCAGTCCAGCCCGCCGCCAGCACTGACCCGAGTGGCCGCCAGAGCCCAGGGCGGTACCGAAGAGCAGCACGTACTCGGACAGCGAGGCGTGCAGAAGGCACATGGCGCCCATCCAGCCGCCCGCGTTCACGAACACCCACTGCAGCTCCTCGTCGGGCAGCACGTGGCCTGGGTGCAGGCGCCGCAACTCCACGATCAGCCGAGAGAAGGCCAGCTCGTGGTCCAGCCCTGGCGGGGGGCAGAGGAGCAACAGGGTCAGGGCCAGCACCAGTCCCGAACTCGGGAACGAGGGCCCCGGAACCCTCAGCTGAGCTGGGGCCTCCCCCGCCCCGGCGCTCCGCCCGCTCCCCCGCCGGCTCACCCGCATACTGCCGCGCCAGCTGCGCGATCTCTTCGCGCTGGAAGACGAAGTTCTGAGTGCCCAGCCAGAGCCGGCCCACCTGGGCCAGCACGGCCGCGGCGGCCAGGAGCAGCGCGGCCCACGCCCACCGCCGGCCCACGGCCCACTGCATCCCGGCGGCGGCCTGGCTCAGCGCTGCGCGGGAGCGAGCCTCAGGCCGGGACTCTCACGGCCGCCGAGCCCGCAGAGCGCCGTGCGCGCCCGTTCCCCCGCCACCGCCGTGGTACGGCCCGCCGCGGCCAATCGGAGCGGCCCGGGTGCCCGGGCACCGCCCCCCGGGTTGAACCACCTCCGCACGGGGAACGGGGAGCGCCGAGGGGCGGGGCAGGCGTGAAGTGAGGGGGCGGGCGTAAGCCGCCGAGCTGCCCGCCGTAGGGCCTCCGAGCTGGGTCTCTCCGAGCGCCGTCCTACGTCGGGTAGCGGCGAGACCCGGACTGGACTGTCCCTCCTGGGCTCACTGATGGCGAAGCGGGCGAGCCCGGAAGCGGAGCCTTCCGGGACTGGTGATTGTCAAGGCCGGCCTTTGCTAGCACAGAAGGTGGGAGGAGCGACTCCAACCTGGGAACGTCAGGGAAGGCTTTCTCAACGCGGTGACACCTGAGCAGTGTCTTTAAGCGAGATGGGAAGGGCCGTCCAGCCAACGAGATCTACTCCAAGAGCAAAGGCACCAAGGAGAAAGACAGCGTGGGGTCTTCAGGGGCCTACAATTCATTCTTTGTTGTGAAGCACAAAATGTGAGAGCAGGGCCCTGTAAACCTGCTGCGGGTTATTGGCAGGGGAGTGAAAAAGGAAGAGAAGCGAAAGAGAGAAAAGGCAGCACAGGGCAGTGATTAAGAAAGAAACTCTGGAGCTGGGAGGACTGGATTAAAAGCCTGGCTTCTGCCACCTGCTTGTTGTGTGATCTTGGGCAAGTTACTTAACCTCTTTATGACAGTTTTCTCATCTGTAAAATGGGATGAATAAAAGTATCTACCTCATAGCATGTGCCTTCATGGTGATGAAGATTAAGTGAGTTAATACTTATAAAAAAATTAGTGTCTGCCTCATTTTGTCATATGTGTTATCTAAATACAACAAAGACGAAGAGAACTGGAGGAGCATAGCCTCACACATGAGAGTGATGGAATGAAAGGTCAGCATAGGGGCAAGCCCAGTGGCGCAGCAGTTAAGTTCGCTAATTCTGCCTTGGCAGCCCAGGGTTCGTGGGCCTGGATCCGGGGTGCAGACCTATGCAGTGCTTGTCAAGCCATGGTGTCCCACATATAAAATGGAGGAAGATGGGCACAGATGTTAGCTCAGGGCCAGTCTTCCTCAGCAAAAAGAGGAGGATTGGTGGCAGATGTTAGCTCAGGCCTTATCTTCCTCAAAAAAAAAAAAAAAGTCAGCACAGTCAAATATATCTGAGAGGTCCAGTAAAATGAAGGAAAATGGTCAACCGGTTTCTCAATAGGGGCTTGTAGCAAAGACGATGCTATACATTCACAAATCCATTCCTTTTGCTCTTGGGCAGCCAGATTACATTCCACAGTTTTACTCTGTAGTTAGATGAGGTCATGTGATTGTGTTCCGGCCAATGCAGTATGGGCAGAATGATGTATGCCACTTCCCTGTCTGGCTCCTAAAATCTTCTGTGAGATTCTTTACATTCTCTCTCTTCTCTCATCTATTATCGTAGTTACATAGAATTAAGCTGTTAGTGGAGAATTCTGAATGCAGCATGGGACAGAGCGCCCCCTCTATCCCACAGTGGACTGTAGTGCTAAGTCACTGAGTTTGGGGTTGTTTGTTACAGCAACTAAGATTACTTACCCTGACTAATACAGGGCAAAAGACATGTTACAATGTACTGTGGAGGTAAAAGAAGAGGTTGGGAAGATGGACCATTTTTTGAGAAACTTCGCCAAGGGAAAGATACAGAAGGGATTATTCAGAGGAGAATGCAGGATTAAAGGAACATATTTTTGTATTGGCTCTGGCTTCTGTGACACTCCTGAACTGACTTCTCCAAGAATCCTGAGTAACAGGGACTAGCCCCCAAATCTGGCCTCTGTCCCTCTGTTCCAGGAGGAGTGCTCTGGGACTGTCTAGGTCTGCCGCTCCCTTATCTGGTCTTTTAGAAAGCTTCTCCAGAGCTAGCCCAGTGGTGCAGCGGTTAAGTGTGCACATTTGCTTTGGCGGCCCAGGTTTCGCCGGTTCGGATCCCGGGTGCAGACATAGCACTGCTTACTTGGCACCCCATGCTGTGGTAGGCATCCCACATATAAAGTGGAGGGAGATGGGCATGGATGTTAGCTCAGGGACAGCCTTCCTCAGCAAAAAGAGGAAGATTGGCAGCAGATGTTAGCTCAGGGCTAATCTTCCTCAAAAAAAAAAAAAAGAAAGAAAGAAAAAAGAAAAAGAAAGCTTCTCCAGCACACATGTTTAAAAAAGAAAAAGGAATGTCCTTTGGCCTTAAGAGGGTCTGTGACCCAAGGAAGGGGAATAAGGACCTGGGGTCACAGCCATCTCCCTAAATATTGTAGAGGAGATCACACTTCTGGGAGCTTGGAGGGAAAGGGCTGGATTGGCGCCATCTCAGCCATTCTCTTCTTCCCCCCAAAAGTGACCTTGGGGAGACACAGAGAGAGGAGAATTTTGGACATGCTCCTGAAGAGATGTTCCTGAAGGGGCTGAGGAGTTAGTTGACATGATCCAGGGAGTGGCCCTGAAGCACTGGTGTTCTTTGGAAAATGGGGCTGCCTCCAAAATCCAATCAACAAGAAAGACAACTGAGAGTAGAAAAGCAGGTCTTCTCTATCCCCCTTTCCCCCATACCATGAGCAGCCAGTGGGACAGGTAAAATCCTATTTCTCGGCTCCCTGCTCCCTGCCCCCTACGTAGCAGCCTCTTCTGATTCCAGTCTGAGGACCCTGGGGCAGAGGTTACCTAAGTGACCCATGACCCAGTTGTTATATCTGAGCTGCAAAACACCTGACTTGGCCTGGCCTGGCTTGGGGGAGGGGGCCTCCCTGCTACTGCCTAGCTCACTAGGTTTCTGTCTTGAGTCTCACTGAAGTCTCAGAGGCGTTTCAGAGAAGCAGGAAAAGCCTTGGAAACTTGAGTTCCAATCTCAGCTTGGCCACTCGTCTCCTGGGTGCCCTTGAGGCCTCTGTTCGCCACTGTGAAATGGGGAGGAGGTTCAGACAATATTTAGATGGCTCTTTAAAAGGGCCAGGGAGTAATTAATTTGAATTTTATCCTAATTTGATATCCTAATTTTATCAAATAATTTAATCTGAATTGTTAGCCAATTGGTTTGATCCAAGGAAAAGTTGGAGAAGGGAAGGGAGCATGTAAAGAAAACACTCCTGACCCCACCCAGACGGTGGCGGGGATAGGGTACGGTTATGGTGTGGTACCCACTCCTCCAGGTAATACCTGAGGCCAGGGTTCAGCTAAAGCAGATCAAGCCTCCCCATCCCCTCCAGGTTGCCCCTCCTCCACCATAGCCACTGAGTAGGTAAGTGAGAACCCTGTGGATCCAGGGCTCTACCCTTACTTGACCCTGGAATGTAAGCTACGGGAGGGCCATGCCTGACTTGTGCACACAAGGCCGTCCCTTTGCCGACATGGAGAGGTGCCTGGCACACTGTAGACATTTGGTAAATGTTTGCTGAATGAATGACCGAATGAATGTCTGCATGCAGCGAAGAATCCTGTAAGCGTCCTGGAGCTGAGGGATCTGCAGGGAACAGCTTTCACGGAGGTTCTTCCAGGACAGTGGTTTTGGCCCTGGAATGGAGTGGGATCATCAAAGTGGCCCCTAAAGTGCCAGGCAGTCCTGAGCCCCGCCCCCAGGGAGCAGGGCGGCCCCCTCCTGCCATCACGTGCTGGCGGCTGGCCAATCACCGGGGCGGGGCGGGGCGGGGCTGGGCTGACCTAGAGATGCGAGCGAGGCAGCCGGGCAGAAGTTCCAGACGATCGCCTCGGTGGCCTCATGTCGCGCAACGAAGAGGGCCCTGAGCAGCGCCAGCAGGCGTCAGAGGCGGACGCCACGGCTACAGCCTTCCGGGCGAGCGGTAACTGCAGGGCGGCCGGGACTCGCTGTGACGCGGAGCCGAGCCCTTCCCTTCCTTAGGAAGTTGTGGTCCCTACCCAGAAGTCGGCGCGCCCACCCGGCCGGCCCGCGGCGAAGGGACACGCCCGTGGTGGGGCTGCCGGCTAATTGGCGCTGGGAACTCCCAGGTCCGGGTCTTTAGCTCCTGAGCTGGACCAGGCCGAGAGGGGGCCTCCGAGCTTGGGCCTGCTGCGGGCTGAGACCCCGGGGGGAGGGAGCAGAGAACTTTGCTGACTGACCTTGACTCTGCCCCCAGAGCATCAGCATATCCGCTACAACCCGCTACAAGATGAGTGGGTACTGGTGTCAGCTCACCGCATGAAGCGGCCCTGGCAGGGGCAGGTAGAGCCCTCGCTTCTGAAGACAGTGCCCCGCCATGACCCCCACAACCCTCTGTGTCCCGGGGCCACACGGGCCAATGGAGAGGTAAGCCTTTAGAGCTCACATCTGCAGGCTGGGCCAGGGGGAGTACTGCGCCTTAGAGTTGCCCCTCACCCATGGGGTAGGGGACCTCCTTCTGGGTCATATCCCACGAAGTCTTTCTGACTCCAGAATGGGCCCCTTGTAGTCTGTCCAGCCCTTGAAGCCCACCAGACGACTGGTGGTAGGGGGCAGCCAATGCTTCTAGCCCATCCTTGTCAGTAGGTGAATCCTCACTATGATGGCACCTTCCTGTTTGACAACGACTTCCCAGCTCTGCAGCCTGATGCCCCCAATCCAGGTAAGCTGGCTCTAGCCGCTGTTGGGGGGAAGAGAGGCTGGCCTTCAGGGGGACTTCTGTTGCAGAGAGTGATAGCCCTTTATCCTAGGACCCAGTGATCACCCCCTTTTCCAAGCCGAGGCTGCTCGAGGAGTTTGGTAACTATGGCTTTCTTCTCTCAGACCTTGAACCCAGGCCTGGACTGAGCACTGGAGTGGCGCCCTGCCCCCAGCACAGCCAAGCCTTATACCTATGTCATCCCTCCCTCCCTCCCTCTCCACCTAGTAAGGTCATGTGCTTCCACCCTTGGTCGGATGTGACGCTGCCACTCATGTCAGTCCCTGAGATCCGTGCTGTTGTCGATGCGTGGGCCTCAGTCATAGAGGAGCTGGGTGCCCAGTATCCTTGGGTGCAGGTCTGTGAGGTCGCCCCCTCCTCTGGATGGGCAGGGAGAGGATGTTGCAGCTTTGGTTCTGGGAAGTGACATGCCTGTTTCCTTAGGGTGTGGTCAGGAGGGGTTGACTGATGTCTTTTTGGCTACTAAAATTCCTTACCCCTACCTGATAGATCTTTGAAAACAAAGGAGCCATGATGGGCTGTTCCAATCCTCACCCCCACTGCCAGGTAAGTGTGTCAGGGGCTCCTTTGGATTTCTGGGCTGAGTCTGAGCCAGCCCTGTGGGGAGGGGAACTGGAGTAAGGGATGGACAGAGGAATGATGTGGAGGCTTGGGGATGAAGGATCTGCCTGCTCTTCTCTGCTTTTGCCCCTTGACAGGTGTGGGCCAGCAGTTTCCTGCCAGATGTTGCCCAGCGTGAGGAACGATCTCAGCAGGCCTATCAGAGTCAGCATGGAGAGCCCCTGCTAATGGAGTATGGCCGCCAGGAACTACTCAGGAAGGTGGGAGAAAGCCAGGCCCTGTGTCCCCAAGGAGCCCCTAACCTCACCCCAAAAAGAGAGAGGTGTGTCAAGGAGATGGGTAGAAGGGAAGTGGCAGAGAGACTTGCTGGGGGGCCATAGCAATGATCTAAAGGAAAGATGATTGTGGTTGGGACTAGGCCAGTAGTGGTGGAGGTGGTGAGAAGATATCAGATTCTGGGGACATTTTTTTCTTCTGCTTCCCCTGCCTATTTGCTGACCCCTCACACTTGCCTTGATGACCTCACATCCATTTGGTCTGCCCAGGAACGTCTGGTCCTAACCAGTGAGCACTGGCTAGTGCTGGTCCCCTTCTGGGCAGTGTGGCCCTTCCAGACACTGCTGCTGCCCCGTCGGCATGTGCGGCGGCTGCCTGAGCTGACCTCTGCTGAGCGTGATGGTGAGTCTGCCAACTGGAGCCCTGGGGCCAGGCTCTGGATGGGGATGGCTCTGGTGGGGCCAACATCTGGGCCCCAGGCTGAGAGTCAGGCTCTGATTCCAGATCTAGCCTCCATCATGAAGAAGCTCTTGACCAAGTATGACAACCTGTTTGAGACATCCTTTCCCTACTCAATGGGCTGGCACGGTGAGACTTTTGAGCACCCATATCTAGCTAGCCCCAACACCATTTCTGGGCTCCTGGGGTCCAGCCCAGTGGACAGCAACTCCCAGCAGGCTTTGAAACACTGGCTGGGGGAAGTGTCCAGAGCAGGGATGCTGGGGTGGAGGGTGGAGCAGCAAACTTGGTGAAACTATGTCTCCCATGTGCTTTCCAATGCCTGGTCTCCTCTCTGGCAGAGAATGCTGGGAGATGTAGTGTTCAGGTACCTAGCGTGGTTTAGGGGTAGGAGCTAGGCTGACGAACTAAGGAAGGGGCCTCCCTGGCCATGTCTGCCTTTCTCCTGGCAGGGGCTCCCACGGGATCAGAGGCTGGAGCCAACTGGGACCACTGGCAGCTGCATGCTCATTACTACCCTCCGCTGTTGCGCTCTGCCACCATCCGGAAATTCATGGTTGGCTACGAAATGCTTGCCCAGGCTCAGAGGGATCTCACCCCCGAGCAGGTCAGGACTCAGAGCATCCTGGGTCCTCTCTTCTTTCCCATTTCTTCAAGGGATCCCAACAGTCATGACCCTGAGAACCCCTAGAGCCTGGGCATTCCTAGGGACTTGGGAGCTGCTCAACTCCTTCATCCTCTGATTATTCCAGCAATCCTTATCATAGCATCCCGCTCCCACAAACGCTTCCCAGCGTCTCCTAGGCACTCAGAACTCCATACCACCATTCTGAGCAGCCCTTAACCTCCTTGATTGCCCCCTGTCCTCCTTCCAGGCTGCGGAGAGACTAAGGGCACTTCCTGAGGTTCATTACAGTCTGGGGCAGAAGGACAGGGAGACAGCAGCCATCGCCTGACCACGCTGACCACAGGGCCTTCTGCCTGAGGGAACCAGGGCCTAGGGTTTGGGCAGATGTGGAATCAATAAAACTATGCTTCTGCAACTTTAATCACATATTCTAATGCCAGAGGAGTGTGAACTCTAACCCTTGGGGGTCTGGGGTTAAAGGCTGAAGGCACAGCTCCAGCCACAGCTTTTCTTTGCTTACAGATCTACAAAGACTTAAGGATACAAAAATTCCACCCCAAATCTCTGAATGAAATTAATACTCATTGTTAAGTCTGGCCTATAGATTCTCTTACTCCTGGAATAACAAAGCATCCTAGTTTAAGAAACTGTTAAAATCCTGTGTTCTTGTCTGTGGCTGAGGCTTTGGGAAGGCCCTAGCCCCCTTCACCAGTACCCCTAGGGTGTCAGCTCACCAAACCTGGGCCCGGGGTTTTGATGGGGAGCAGGCAAGCAGGATCCTGGTCCCAGTGGTCAGTGGCCAGACCCTGGGCTGCTGGCCAGAATCCTGGCTTTGTGAGTGGCTGCAGCTTGGCTCTGCTCCAGCCCACAGGGGCTGACTGGGCGGGTAGGGAACGTGTACGTGGCTTTGTGTCCTTGGCTTCTCCAGACTCCCACGTGTGCCATGTATGTGCAGGCTCTGCACACCTCTGTTGCCCTGTGCCCCAGTCATTGCACAGGGGAGTAAAACAGCTCTGGAAAGGAAAGGGCTGCCAGAGTTAGGAGCCCCAGGCCCTGGAAGGAGTGGATGGTTCTTGGAGTGACCCTGGGTCTACCCCCTCCCCTCTGGACCTGTTTCCCTGGCAAGACTGTAGAACCAGCCACGTGGGAAAACAGGCCATGCAACCTAGGAGACTTGATGCCACCTAGTGTCCTCCAGACTTTTAGGTGAGCACAGGGCTTGTGAGCAGTGCAAGGATGGCCAGAACACTTTTTGTCTCCATTCTTCTCTCAAGGAAACTAAGTCTCTGGAAGGGGAAATCACACCAAGGCTGGACAGTGATGACCTGGCCCAGAGAACCTTGGCTGCCTGCCTTCCAGTCCAGGCTCTTTCTTCCTTGAGACCCTGGAGGGAAAGTCTGGGACTTGCACTGTTGCTCTGGTCTGGGAGGAGCTCAGACAGACACGGTCCACATCTCCCTTGAGTCCTCAGTGACTGGGGAGTGGATGAGAATCCTGGATGGGTTGCTGATTTGTTAAGGTACATGCACACACACCCCTGACCCTACACGTTTGACTTGGCTCCATTTTGGAATCCTCTGGGGAGTTTTAAACAATACTACTGATGCCTAGCTCCAGCCTCCAGAGATTTTAATTTAATTGGTTTGGAGTGTGCCTTGGCGGTTTTAAAACCACAATGTCCAGCAAAGCCTGAAAACCACTGCCCTTCACCAGGCCTCCTTCCTTATCTGGAGTCAGGGGCACCTTCAGCTTCTCAGTCACCTGCCCAGTGGCTCCTGAGCCACTGACCCTGAGGCTTTGTTTGCGGCCAGCTGGGGGTGGGGGGGTGGGGGGAGGGGGGCTTGGAAGCTTCCTGTCCTGCTGTCCCTGGAGGACAGGCCTTCAGGCAAGGACCCAAGAATTCAGCTCCAGACCCTTGTCCCCCAGCAGCAACCTCTTCAGTCCCGGACGGGACAGGAAGTGTCCGGCAGAGGTGGGGGTGGAGGTGATTGGCAGTTGGAGGCTCCAATGGGCCGAGACCCCCCCTATTTCACCCCTCTCCTTCCATTGGCGCCTGGGCGGAGCCGCCCCCACTGCGGGCCCCGGGCGGGAGGGAGGAGAGGCCGGGGCAGAGGGCGAGGGCGGAGGGCGCTGGCGGCGGCGGCCGCGGAAGGTGAGGCCTGGCGGGCGGCGGGGTAGGGAGGAAGCCTCGCCCGGAGGGCGGGGCGGGGTGGCGCACGATCAGAAGGGCCCCGAGTGACTGACCGACTTGTCAGCGTGTGTGACTGTGAGGCTGTGTGTGACGATGCCAGTGTGTGAGACTCTGTAACTGGGTGTCATTTGGTGCAAACGTCTGCCAATGTGACTGCGTGTGTGAGTGTGTATGTGGCTGAGTATGCATGGGCTGTGCAAGTGTGGGATTATGTGTCTGTGTGTCAGCGTGCAGTTTGGGAGGAGACACCGGGTGGTGTATTTGTGTGTCTGAGAGGGCCTGTGACCACATCAGGGCATATGTTTGGGGAAGGTCTCTGTGGGGTGTAGACTCTCTGTGCCAGGGTGAGAGTAGGTGGCTGGGTTTGTGTGTGCCCATGTGTGACTTCAGCAGTAGTGCAGCCAGTGAGATTTGCACTGGGTCCTGACTGTTAGACTGTGTGGCAGTAGAGTTCCTACCTTGGGGACCCACTTCCATAGCCAGCGAGACTGGCCTTTCTACCTAATGTCCATCAGGGACAGACCCATCCCAGCACAGTGGGCTCCCCTCCTCCTTTCTGTGCTGCAGAACCTCTGCCGCTGCTCTACTGGCTCCCTGTGTGCCATTTCCCAGGGGGACTCAGTTTCCTTAGATCTCTTTTTCTCTCCTTCTGTCTTCCTAGAGCTATCATCTCTGTGTCTCTTCACAGTTTGGTCTCCTCAGGTGCCTCTGTGTATCTGCTTTTCAGATCTGCCTCTCTCGTTCTCTGCTTCTCTCTGTCTCTCTGCTCCTCAGCCTGACTCCCTGATCACCTTTGTCTCTTTGGCTACCTGGGGGCTCCTAATGCTGATGAGATGCAGGATCTGCCATGCTAAGAGCTTGTGGACGAGGGGGCTTAAACCGTGATGAGGAGTTGCTTTCAGGGGGTGCTGTGACCCCATCCCAGGGGCAGCATGCTAAGTGCGTGCGTGTGACTGTGTGAGTGATGGCTGTGTGTAAATTTAAGTGTGAGTTTGAGTGAGGATGTTTGCGTGTGTTGGCGTGACTGTGAGTGGTTGTATCTGAGAGTGTGTGTCTGAGGGTAAGTGTGGGTCTTGTGTATCTGGCACCAAGGGACCAAAGGCATTTCCTGGTGCTGGGGCCCAAGGAGTGGAGGGGGAGGTGAGAAACTGCTGGAACGTCCAGGGGAGGGGGAGCTGGACTCTTTGGCTTTTCTTTATATCCCCCAACCTGGGGCCTCTCTTCCCCTCAAAACACAGCCAGCTGTGCCCTGAGGAAATATTTGCTTGGGAGTGAAAAGAGTGGGAGCTGAGTATGTGTCTGATTTTTCATTTGATTGTGTCCACGTGTGTTCAAGGGAGTGTCTTTGTTGACTGAGCCTAGTGAGTCCACGAGCAAATGTGGCTGTGTGAAAACACAGGGACTCTCTTATGATGGGGACAGAAGCAGCCCTCCTTTCCCTCTTGCTGGCCCTGGCTGCGCCTGTGGCTTCCTTTCCAGACTCGGGGGGAGGCCTCTTCCCTTCCCAGGGCCTCTGGTGGGAGGGGGTGGGAGGGGAGGAGGGAGGAGAAGGATGGGAGAGAAGGAGGGGGGAGGGGGCCTGGCTAGGGGCGGCTGAGCTCCAGGGCACAGAGGGGCGGGGGCAGGGAAGGCTAAGGAGGGGATGATTCTGGGGTCTCAGAACTGAGTGGAGCTGAGACGGGTGCTGTAGCTGGTGGGAGGAAGTCCTGGAGGCTATGGACACTCAGCCGCTGGGATCACCGAGGTAGGGTGGGGCTGAGCAGGGTAAATGTGGCTGGGGGGTCAGGGGTGAGCCACTAGACACACTCAGACAGACACACAGACACATGGAGGCCCTTTCTCTGCTCTACTTGGGAGGGGGTCTGTGCTCTTCCTCTTTTGGAGCCCTCGCCACTTGACCCATCTGCCCCTTCTCCTGTCAAGGCCACTTCCGCTACCCTTCCTCCTGCTTTCCCCCATCTAGTATCCCTCTCTCCTAGCACCCCCCAACCTCCGTACAGACATGGTTGGTTACCTCCTTGGCCTTTCTGAGTTCCTGCTGCCTCAGCCACGCCCTTGCCTCACTGAGTCCTGATCTCTGAGCATCTCTTGGTCCTGTGACCCCCACCCCAGGCCCTTGTCCCTGCAGGCTCCTAGCTCCTCTCAGCCTTCTCTTCCATCCCCGCCACCCTGTCTCCATCTGCTGGCTCCTCGCCCGCCCCCAGCCTCTGGCAGCAGCCAGGGCATCTGGATCTGCTTAACTCCGCAGCCTCAGCCTGCACCCTAGCCCCATCCAGCCTCGCAGGCTCGAGACCAACAAGATTCCAGAGTCAGGCCCAGATGAGTGGCCCAAGGAGCCAGAGCAAGGAGCCAGGCCCAGGCGAGAAGAGGCTTGGCAGCCAGAGCAGGGCTAGGCCTCATGGCAGAGGGACAGGGTGGGCTCAGACCCACCGTTACAGGCCCCCGCCCCAGGATGACGAGGGCTGCCTCAGGTCAGTCAGTGGCAATGAGTAGCCCTAGGCCAGGTGGGGGTGGACACCGGAATTCCCTACAGCTGGACTGGAGAGGAGTTAATGGGAGTGACCGAGCTGGTGCCAGCACTTGGTGCCAGGGGTGGGCGTCAAGGGTGGTGCGGGGAGCAGTGCTGGCACAGTCTGTCGCCTCCGGGTTTTGTTCTGGGCCCTAAGCCCAGGACTGAGATGGAGGGCGTGAGGGGGTGTGCGCGTGCGCATGCGCAGCGCTGGTGTCTGATGGAAAGGGGACCTTAGGTCAGATCCCCCAATGATTTCCGATATCCCTACCCAACTCAGTACTTCCATTCACCTCCTGGAAAGCCCCAGTCTGGAAGAGGAGGAGGCAGCCTTTAGCCCCCCACCTCGGGGATGGGGGACTGCTGACCCTGCCTCTCTCCCCACAGATGAGCAGCAGCTACTCGGGGCTGAGCAGGGTCCTGGTGGCCGTGGCTACAGCCCTGGTGTCTGCGTCCTCCCCCTGCCCCCAGGCCTGGGGCCCCCCAGGTGAGAAGAAGCCTGCTTCATGACCCCAGCTCTGACTTGTGACCTGCCACCCTTACTGTGGCCTCTTCCCATGCCTAACCTGTGACCCCCCCCCACCCCCTGATATCAACTTGGCAACATCCCCTCTCTACCCTGTCCTCTGACCTCTGTCCCTAGATTATAATGTGATGCTTAGACCCAGTGACCCCATCCAGGGCTTCAAAGCCCGCCCCTTACCCTGTCACTCTCACACAGTGGGGGGTGGGAGAGAGGGAAAGGAAGAGCCTCTTCTCAGAAGTGCCCTCCACAGGAGTCCAGTATGGGCAGCCTGGCAGGTCCATGACGCTGTGTTGCCCTGGAGTGACAGCTGGGTAAGTGCCCCACCTGCCTGTTGGGCCACACTCGTGACCCTTTCTTGATCCTGCCCAGTTCTCATGTCCCTCACACCCCCACCCCCCGCCCCTGGTCAGTAATCCTAGCCTCTCTATCTGTCCGTCTAACCCTCACACCATCCTTATTCAGTAGAAAGTTTCAAACAACCTGCACTAAACACTTGCTAAGTGTCTGGTCTATTCCAGGCCCTGGGACACAGCTGTGCACAAGCCAGGCAAGATGCCTGCCCTCACACAGCTTACCTCCTGGTGGGGCAAATAAGAATCTTGCCAGGTAGTAACACCTGCAGGGCAGAAAATCAAAAGAGAGTGATGTGGAAGAAGATACCTGAGTGGCGACTTTTTTTTTTTTTTTTTTTTTGTGAGGAAGATTGGCCCTGAGCTAACATCTGTTGCCAGTCTTCCTCTTTCTGCTTGAGGAAGATTGTCCCTAAGCTAACATCTGTGCCAATCTTCCTCTATTTTATGTGGGATGCTGCCACAGTGTGGCTTGATGAGTGGTGCTAGGTCCACGCCCGGGATCCGAACCTGCGAATCCCGGCCGCCGAAGCAGAGCGTGTGAACTTAACCACTACTCCACCAGGCCAGCCCCTTGAGTGGTTACTTTTTATTGTAATCAGGGAAGGCCTCTCTGAGGAGGTGACATTGCAGCTGCTTTCTGAAAGTCAGGAAGGAGGCAGCCATGCACAGGTTGGGGTCTAAGCATTGCTGACAGAGGGAACAGCTGTTGCAAATGCCCTGGGGGGGGGTGAGCTCAGCACTCTTGAACAGAAAGACCACCAATGTGACTGGGGTGCAGCAGGTGAGGTGGGGAGGGAGGAGCTGAAGAAGGAAAGGAAGCAAGGACTAGATCACCAGGGGCTTTGCAAGCCGCAAAGGAGTTTGGGTTTTATTGCAAGCACAGTGAGATGCCAATGGAGAGCTGGGGCATCGTCTGACTTATACTTTGAATCTTCCCTCTTTCTGGGGCTGGCCCGGTGGTGCAGCAGTTAAGTGCACACGTTCTGCTTTGGCAGCCTGGGGTTTGCCGGGTCGGATCCCGGGTGCGGACATGGTACCTCTTGGCAAGCCATGCTGTGGTAGGCATCCCACGTATAAAGTAGAGGAAGCTGGGCATGGATGTGAGCTCAGGGCCAGTCTTCTTCAGCAAAAAGAGAAGGATTGGCAGCAGTTAGCTCAGGGCTAATCTTCCTTAAAAAAGAAATTAAAAAAAAATAAGTAATGAATCTTCCCTCTCTCTCATCACCTCATCTCACCCCCAGGGCCCCGGTGTCCTGGTTTCGGGACGGGGAGACAAGGCTGCTCCAGGGACCTGGCTCTGGGCTAGGGCATGAACTGGTCTTGGCACGGGCAGACAGCGCTGATGAGGGCACCTACATCTGCCAGACCCTGGATGGTGCACTTGGGGGCATGGTGACCCTGCAGCTGGGCTGTGAGTTGGAGAGAGAGCGTCGGGTGGCAGCGATGAGATATGGGGCTCCTGAGTGAGCCCTCAGGATGGAGATGGGGAGGACCTGGGACTTCTCAGTCTCCAGCTGCACCCTCTGCCTCCAGACCCCCCAGCCCGCCCGGTTGTCTCCTGCCGAGCAGCTGACTATGAGAACTTCTCCTGCACTTGGAGTCCCAGCCAGGTCAGCGGTTTACCTACCCGCTACCTCACTTCCTACAGGTGCGTATGTGATGGGGTGTGGATGCCTGTACAGCTGGGTGTGCCGGCACAGTGTGGGTATTTGAGGCATGGAGGGAGGTCCTGAGGGAGGCTTAGAGAGAGGGAGGACCCTCTTTTCCTTCCTGACCTCAGATGGCGCCCTCCCTGCCAGGAAGAAGACAGTGCCAGGAGCTGATGGCCAGAGGTAGGACATGAGGGAAAAGCTGTGGGCTCTAGCTGGATCCCACGATGAGCATTTCCAAAGCCCAAGACCACATCCTCCCTCCTAGGATGAGTCCATCCACAGGGCCCTGGCCGTGCCCACAGGACCCCCCAGGGGCAGCCCGCTGTGTAGTCCATGGGGCAGAGTTCTGGAGCCAGTACCGGATCAATGTGACTGAGGTGAACCCCCTGGGGGCCAGCACACGTCTGCTGGATGTGAGCTTGCAGAACATCTGTGAGTACCCACCCCTACAGCACCCCCAGGTCGTCACCACAGAGACCCCAAACGGATTTCAGAGTACAGATATCCCAACACAGAACCTCCCCCACCAGAATTCCCAAACATTCCCTCCCAACATGGACCCCATTGCAGCACACAGATGGGCCCCTGTGAGGACTAAGAAGCCAAAGAGATCAGAGCCCAGGGGCCACTGCCTCTACCCCTCCCCACAAGTCCTTCTTGACTGCCTAGCCCTGGGGCTGCCTCTCTGCTTTTAGAGCCCATGCTGAAGGCAGCCTTATCTCCTGTTCTTCCTACCCCGTGGAAGCCCTTGCTGGCCCCTCCTTGCTCTTGATCTGTGTGTGGGGAGGGGGAGGGCACTAACGCTCTGGCTGGAATTTGGGCCAACTCATCATCTTCCTTGGCTGGAAAGCAGAATCGCTTTTTAATTCACTCAACGAACATTTCAAAAAGCCGTCTTAGATCTCAGCTCATTTTATAATAGGGATGACAGACAGGTCGTGAGCCTAATGGATGATCAAGCTTAAGATTTCCCCAACCCCTTGGAAGTGTCTCCCTCGGGTACCTTTAGGTCCACACACACCTTCCCCTGGGACATGCTGGGGAAGGGATGGGTACCTGCCGCCTGCCCTGACTTTGTGTCTCTACTGCCCTCAGTGCGCCCTGACCCACCCCAGGGGCTGCGGGTAGAGTCTGTACCTGGCTACCCTCGCCGCCTGCATGCTAGCTGGACGTACCCTGCCTCCTGGCCCCGCCAGCCCCACTTCCTGCTCAAGTTCCGGCTGCAGTACCGTCCAGCACAGCATCCAGCCTGGTCCACGGTGAGGCCTGGGATGTGTTGCAGTCTGGGGCTGTGGGTCGTGTCTCTGGTTTCATGTTCCCGGGTACACTGAAGCCGGGTCCTCTCTCCCTACGGAGTGCTCTGCATGGGCCAGGCTTTGTGCTCAGTACTGGGGTTGCAGCGGGGACCACAGACCCAGCCTCTGCCCTGCGGGGCTGTAACTCTGATGTAGGCCCATCTGTGGGAAGACAGCAGTGACTTTTTAAAAATAGCTTTTCTAGGAAAAGGAGTGCCTTTCACCCAGAGGCAAATCCTCATACAAACACTCCTATCCCCAGATGAGAGTTGTGGTGAATTCCTATCTGGAGATGTCAAAGATTGGCTGGCATCAGGTTGGGGAGCGGCTGCCTCAGATAATAACTAGTATTTGTTGGTCGCTGTCTGCCTGCCAGGCACCATGCTACACATTTTACATGTGTTATCTCGTTTAGGTGTATTCACTTCTATTTTACAAATGAAGAAACTGAGGCACAGAGAGGCCCAAGGTCACCCAGTAAGCGGTACAGCAAAGATTTGAATCCAGGCAGTCTGAGGGCACAGCCTGTCTGCATCACCACTGTGCACTTTTGTCTTCCACACCTTAGGTGTAGGCCTGACACCACGGGCCACCCCACGTGAAGTCCAGATGGCTGCCGCAGGCTGACGGCCAGGCCTGGGAAGAAGGGGTGCTCTTTGCAGACGGGGGCTGGGGGGCAGGTAGGCGTGGTGCTTACAAGCTGGATAACGGGCCCATGAATCACCCTCCCTCCCAGGTGGAGCCGGCGGGACTGGAGGAGGTGATCACGGACGCTGTGGCCGGCCTGCCCCACGCCGTCCGGGTCAGCGCGAGAGACTTCCTGGACGCTGGCACCTGGAGCGCCTGGAGCCCGGAAGCCTGGGGCACTCCGAGCACTGGTGAGAGACCGAGCGGAAAGGGAGGGCCGCCCAGTAGCATCTCTGGGCGGCCTGGGTGGCGCTAGCGGCCAGGGCAGGCCCGCCCAGGTGGGGTTGAGGTCCAGCTTCTCCCTGGGTTGCCTGCCTCCTCACCTCCCTTCGATTAAGCCCTGGCCCTCAGCTTCCAGCCTGGCGATGCCCCGTCAGGCTCCGCTTCTGAGCCGCCCCTGGGTCCTGGCCGCCCCTGGGTCCTGGCAGCCCCGGGTCTTGCCTGCCAGGCCTGGCCTTGGCCTCCACCCGGCATGGATAGTTCTCAGGTGTTGCCTGCTTACAGGGCCCCTCCCGAAGGAGATGCCAGCGGGGAGCCAGCCCCACACGCAGCCGGAGGAGCAGCCTCAGGTGGCCAGCCCCGCTCCCCCGAGGCCCTCCCTCCTGCCAGACCCTCGGCCACTTGGTGAGCTTGGGCAGAATGGCACAGGTTGTAGACGATGGAAAGCCCCAGAGAGAAAGGGTGCTGAGTTTAGTCAGGCGGGCTCGCTCTCACAGTGGCATGTGACCTTCCCCCCAGACCACAGAGACCCCCTGGAACAGATGGCGGTGCTGGCATCTTTGGGAATCTTCTCTTTCCTGGGACTGGCAGCTGGGGCCTTGGCACTGGGGCTCTGGTAAGTAACTGCCAATGGCCCTTCAGCCTCTGATCCCACTTAGATGCTCTGATACCCATAGACCATGTGCATCCCCACCCCTCATGACTGCCCACTGACTGACTTCCCACTGAACCTGTCTGATTCTGGAGCTCCTCCCCTGCCCCCAACTTTATGATTCTGACTACCCTCCTGACCCTTTACTAATGAACCCTTTTGGAGGATACTGAGAAGCTCCCCACTGTCAGGGAGACAGCTGCCTTTTTATGCCCCAGGCTGCGGCTGAGACCAGGTGGGAAGGATGGACCCCAAAAGCCTGGGTTCTTGGCCCCAATGATTCCAGTGGATAAGCTTCCAGGTGAGTAGGACCTCCAGGAATTTTGGACTCCGTGATGTGTGCCCTCATTTTGAGAGGGTCTGGATTAAGAGCCAGATGTCCTGGTCATTGTAAGGGAGTTGAGAATCAGAATTGAGTCCTATGATGTCTGGGCTCAGGGTTGGGCCTTTCCTTCTTGAGTCCCTGGGCTTGGAGCTGGGTCTTTCCCTCTCTCGCAGAGTACTGGGGCTCCTAGATGGACTCCCTCCTCATTTTCAGGGTGTTAGGCTAAGAGTTGGATATCCATCCTTATCCATCTGTCTTGGGTCAGAGCTGGGTCCTCTCTCTTATTCTTGATGTACCTGGGCCCAAGGCTAGGTTCTCTCTCTCATCTTCAGGGTGTTGGGGCTCACTCAGAGCTGGGCTTCCCTGTTGATTCTTGGAGTGAGTCCATTCTTGGGCTCAGATCTGGGTCCCCTCCCTCATTCTCAGGGTGTCTGGGCCAAGATCTAGTCCTACTATCTCCCTTGATTTGCCTCCTGCTTCTTCTAGGAGCCCCAAACCTATAGAGGATCCAGGAGGGCTTCAGCTGATTCCACCTGTAACTGTCTTGCTGGTGTGGATGGACGGACAGATAGAACCCAGGCAGGACAGTAGATCCCCATGGAGTGGGGGTCTCAGCTGGAACTTCTGTTTGGAGCCCATTTCTATGAGACTCTGTTCTAAACTTGCCGTCTGAAAGGTGCCTGGACCTCTGATTCATCCCAGAGCTGGAGGTCCACCTGAGGAATGTGTGTAGATGTGAATGTCTATGTCCATGTGTGCCCCTGAGTATGTGAGGCAGGGAACATGTGTTCTCTGAATGTATGTATGTAGGTGCCTGAGGAGTATGTGTGGGTCCTTGCCTCTTGGCCTTGCCCCCGGCAGGGGTTCTGAAGGTGTGAATAAAGAGAATGAGGAGGTTCTTCTGTTGACTGCCATGTCTTCCAGATTCGGGGCTCACAGGAGAGTGCATAGAACTTGGAGACCACATTCAGAGATGACTATCCAATGCTGCTTTATTATTTTGGCTATTGGGGGCCCTGGCCCATTTTCCCTGTCAGCCCCAAATTCAGGTTGGGCAGAATCCCTTGGAGCCTCCTCCTTTGGCGCTCAAACCACTGGGCCAGGCTGCGGTTCTGAGGGTGGATGCAGACACTGCGTTGAGACAGGTGAAGCCTGGGAAAGGAAGGGTCCAAAGTCATGGTCATAGCTTGGAGACAAGGTTAGGGTCCAGGGGTTAGGGGAAAAGGCCAAATGAAAACCTGTGTCGACATCAGAATTAGCAGTTGGGGCTGGGGTTGGGATCAGCATCAGGGGTTGGGACTGGATTCAGAGTCAGGGGACAGTATTAGGGGCAGGGTCAAAGCTTACACGATAGCCTGGAGGTGACAGTCCCCATCAGCCTCCTGTACTTCGACCCGGATGACCTTCCTCAGTAGCTTGCTCGAGAGTGGCTGTCGGTAAAGCTGAGTACAGCAGCTAGTGCTGGGTGGCAGCAGAATTGCTAGGAGGCAACAAGGCCATGTGTTCAGAGGGCTCCTGTCCATCAGACAGCTGGAGGCTGGACTCTAGGCCCTTTTCCCTCCATCCCACTCACCCAGACCCCTGGCCTTGTAGACCCCCAAACACTCACCTGCTGTAGGGTCTGTGCTCAGGAGCAACAGTAACAGCAGGAGGCTGCTGGTAGGTGAGGGCCCCTTCATGCTGCTCAGCCTGGATCCTTCTCTCTGCTCTTCCCCTACCTTTTATCTAGATGCCTTTCACCTGCGGCACCAGGTGAGTCAGAGGCAGGTGGAAATGTATTACTCATCCTGTGACACTCCTGGGCCCTAATTGCCACAGACCACTTCTTCTTCTAGGAATGCTGTTCCCCCTGGGTTCTTAAGCCCTGGGCAGAGAAGCTGGGGAGAGGGATAGTGCAGAATATGGGGACTGAGAGTACAGTGAGTAAGGGCAGCCAAGGATCCCCAGTGGCATCCAGTGATGGCCATTGACACTCACATACCCGTAGCTACTCAATCACGGTAGCACCTCAATCCCTCGGTCAGCCTCGCATGGTCAGACAACTAGAGGCGGAATCACACAGCCCTGCCTTATACTCAGCGTCCCACAACCACACAGTTGTGTTTCCACAATCATCCAATCACACAAGCATACTAGCACACACAAATTCTGATGGGGAAGTTGTGGGTGGGGTGGGAGCAGAGGGCAGGCCAGTGCCGACTTGCCTTCATTTCCCCGTCCCCACTTCCTGCCCTAGCCTGCCTGTCTTATCAGGAGAAACTGATGGGAACTGGTCCCCGAAGCAGGCCCTTCTGGCTGAGGAGGAGTCTTGGCTAGGGTCAGTCACATTCAGGGAAGCTGAGAGGAAGCCCTTGTCGTGGTATTGCAGGTGCCTTGGGGCTGAGGTGGGGGCTGTTTTCCCCAGGAAGATGAGACAAGGAGGAAGGATGGGGTAGATAGGGAGGGCAGATGAGGGAAGAAAAAGGTTCTTTAGTGCCAGGTTGCTGCTGCCAAACAAGTAAAAGACCTAAGAAATCTTACTTTCCTGTTTTTGTTATTTTTTTAAAGATTTTATTTTTCCTTTTTCTTCCCAAAGCCCCCCAAGTACACAGTTGTGTATATTTAGTTGTGGGTCCTTCCAGTTGTGGCATGTGGGACGCCACCTCAGCATGGCTTGATGAGCGATGGCATGTCTGTGCGCAGGATCCGAACCGGTGAAACCCTGGGCCGCCTAAGCGGAGTGTGCGAACTTAACCACTTGGCCCCTGGGGCTGGCCCCTTACTTTCCTGTTTTTGCCTAGTCCTGTCCCAGACATGCCAGCCTCTTGCCAGCAAGGGCCTGGGGTTTCCAGACTCAGTCTCTGGCTTATTGAGATATCAGGCTCAAGAGCTCAATTACCTCTCTTTTGTTTTATTCAAATTCCAGCCTCTCTCCACTGTGGGCCTGGAGAAACATCCCCCCTCCCCACCCAGGTCTTGTAATACCTCATCAACAACCACTACACCCTCTGCACCCCATCCTCTTACTAAAGCCGCAACCTCCCATCTCCTTTCTGTCCCTTCTCTCCTAATCCCATACCCAGCCCTCACTCCCCAGTTCCTCTCACCCCCCCCAGTGTAAAACTCCTCCTCTTCCTCCTCCTCCTGTCCTTTCTAGGAAGCTGGGAACTGCCTAGGGTAAGGGCAAGCTGCTAAGTTTAGTGCCCCTGGCACCTTGAAGAATTTCCCACTCCTGGTCTGGGGATTTCAACCCTCAAGTCCTGCTCTGTATTTGAAACATAAACGGAGTCATAACCCAGGAATCCAGCTCTTATCTGGTTGTGGCAGGGGTGCCTTCTGCAGCCTTCTGCTCTGTGGCCAGCTACGCTCTATGGGGCAGGCCTTCTCTTGGAATAGGGATGCGCACCTTCCCTAGGCATCTCTTTCTGCTGCAGGGCTGCTGTAGCAATTCAGAGACAACCATCAGCTCCAAGAGTAGGGACTAGTCCCCCTCTCTGGCTGAACAACTCAAGCTTCTCCCTCCTGTCCAGGATGAGGCTTGAAGGCTCTTCCCCAGAGTTTGTGTTGTGGGTACTCAGGAGGAATTCTGAGTGTCTTGGTGAGGTGCAGGCCCAGGGCTGTACAGGGTACTCCACTATTGATGGGGTTCTTCATGTGGACATTGTGAGGCAATGGCTCAAGAGCCCAGGTCTGTTCTTGAAGGTGGCCACAATCCAGAGGTCACTCATCTTGAACTTCTAGTACAGAGGCCTTAGGGACTCTCTTCCCACCCTTCAGACTGGATTTGTGCCTCAGAACTTGGGTGTATCCATTGAGGTGCCATTGTCTTGTCACAGATCTGCTCCATCAGCTGGCCATCTGCCACATACTTTGTTGTCTTTCCTGGACCAGTCAGTCCAGAGACTTGAGAAGGCAAGAAATGAATTCTTCCTGGTATGCACCCATGTCTCTCTCTTTTGCCTTCTCCAAAGAAAGGGCCAACTCTTCTCTCCAGCCACAACCTGCTGAGGCAGCAGCAGCCCCAGGCTGAAAGTTAGCTTTGCCCTCACCCACAAACTGGGTTGTTGTCTCTTTAACTTAATCCTCTGGTGCCCTTTCTTAGGCTAGGGTCAGTCCCTAACTGAAAGCAGGCTCACTAGGTGACAAGACAGAAAGGGATGGCAGGGGGCAGTGGCTCTTGGGTTCTCCTAGGGAGGTAGCAAGAACTGCTAGGTGGGCTGATGCCAAGCGTCTTTAAACTTGGGATCAGACTGGAGGAGCCGGAAGTTAGGGTATCAACTATAGGAAAGATCTCCAACAGTCTCAGTCACTCCCTGTTGGCAGGCTGAGTGAGGCAGCCTCTAGGAATCTTCCTCTCCTCTTACAGCCTACTTCCTACAACGCTGGGCTTAAAATATTTTAGATCCACTCCCAGGAAAAGAAGATTCTTCAGACAAATGGCAAAGTCTTGGTTAGGAAGAAGGTGGTAGCAGAGAGCTGGGGTAGTGAGAACACATCAATGTGGGGATAAGTTGGAAGACTAGGCCAAGACTATTTAGTTCCCGCCGTGTGTGTGTGTGTGTGTGTGTGTGGGGGGGGGGGGGGTCACTATACTAATAGGATGCCTGACACTGACGAGGGATCCTTGGGAATAACGGGGGCCTTTACATGGAAGGGCACCCTATGGTGGGGGGTTGGGGGAGGCCCTGTCATTAAGGAAACTGGTCAGCCTGGAGAGGGGCTCCCAGCCCGAACGGCGGCGGCGGCGTAAGAGTCAGGAGGGCAGCACGGCGGACTTCGGTTTAAATCTTTAATGCACCGGCGGGCTGGGCAGTGGCGGCGGGCGTGCGGCGGGGGAAGCCGCGACCGGAGCGCTGGGGAGCAGGGCCCAGCCCGTTTGACAGACAGCTCATCAGGCCCCGCAGAGGCTCCAGTTTCTGCTCCCGGGGGTGCGCCGAGCTGTGGGGCGACCCGACACTGGCATGAGGAGGGGCGGGGACGCCCAGATCGCCCCTCCGAGACCGAGCCGCGTCCACGCACCGGGCGGGTCCGCGGTATCGCAGCCCCTCACCTCCGCTCCCTCCGCCACATGCGCAGCCAGGGGAAAAAGTAGAAGCAGCCCCAGTAGATCCTGCGGAGAGAGGGCAGAGGCGGGCCGGGCGGGGCGGGCTGACCCCGCAGGCCCCGCCCCTCGGTTCCCCTCGCGGCCCCGCCCCCAGGAGGCCCCGCCCCCCGCTCCTCCCGCTCGCGGGGAACTCGCGCCCTCCCCCCCCCCGGAGCGGCTGGGTTCCTCCTCCGCGGAGCCGCCTCCACTCACTCCTCCTCCGCCTCCAGCGCCACCTCGTATCTCCTCAATCCCGACATGTCCCGGGCTCCGAACGTCTCCTGGGAAGCGGCACGATGGATCAAGGCCTCCCCAGCCCCGGGCCCCCTTCTCGGCCATTCCCGGGACCGGTCTGACTTGTTCCCAGGTAATCTGAGGTAGGTGCCCCCGGGAAGCCGCAGTTGCCACATCGGGACAGGGTGGGATTGGAGGTTTGGGAGGCACTGGACCTTAAGGGATGAGGAGGTCGGTCACCTCGGGGGCGAGGGGCACTCAGGGCGGAAGGCTGGGCGGTCATGGGGCTGGGATATTCGGGGCCCCGGGTGAAGAATTTCGGGGGCTGAGGTCACCTGGAGGGGGGCTGAGGGTCGGCGCAGCCTAAACTCCCGCCCTCCCTGGCTCCACCCCGGAAACTGCCGTTACGGTTACGTCACAGGGACTCCGCGCGCGGCGGGTGGGGCTTGCCTGTCACCCGGAAGGGGCGGGGCCAGCCTTTCTTCACAGGTGGCGGAGAGGGAACGTCAAGCGAGGAGGTGGGGCCAGGCCTGTCACTGAAGGGGTGGAGTCGGGATTTCTTAATCAGATACGGGGCACAGGACCCGCTTTATAAGGATGGCGTCAGAGTTTGGCGCCCCACCCTGGGAGACGCCAGAAAAAGGCTTTGGGACGCGTCCAAAGTTGTTTCCCCAATCCCCGCCCGCCGCCTTTGGCTTCTGCCCTGCGGATGGACTTTCTTGTCGGCCCCATTGCACTTGTCTGACCCTGGGCTGAGGAGGAATAGGTCTCCAGGGACGGCCCAGTCTAGAAGGGCCAGGCCCCAGAATACTTGTCGGCTGAGTGGCCTGGGCCAGGTCCCTTAATGGCCAGAGGGTCGCAACCTTTCCTCTCTGAGCTGAGAGCTACTTCCCGTGACTTTTGTTCCTCCAGTCATTCAATCAACAAATCTTTATTGAGCGTCTGCTATGTGCCAGGCACTGTGCTGGGCCTGGGCTTACATCAGTAGAGAAGACAAGCGGAGGGAGTCTCTGCCCTCAGAGCGCTGCTATCTGGCTTGGAGATGGGGGATCGAAAAGGACCATCAGATCATTACAATAAACGCGGCAGACTGGCTGGGGGAAGGAGATGGTGCTTCGGCAAAGCCCAGAAAGAGGAATTACCCCAGTGTGGGAGGTTGGAAATAGCTGCCCCGGCTAGTGGAGGGAGCCTTGTGGCTGGACGGTAGGGGACAGAGTGACCAGAAATAAGGGAAGCGGAAGTTCCCTCAGGCTGAAGTGTGGAGAATGGATACACCTACTCCCTCCCCTCATCCCACCCTCTTTCTCCATCTCAGACCTGTCTTCCCCTGCCTGGGCTACAGACAGACAAGTGACACGCAGATCCGTGGGTGCCAGTGGCCTTTGTTGGAAGCATTGTAGTCTGGGCGAGGAGGAGCTGTGCTCCTGCCCCCTCACCTGCTCACTCTCACTCGTACTCACACTGACACTCCGGGCCCCACCCCGGCTGGGTCAGGTCTGGTACAGGGGAGCTGGAGGCCTGATACCTCCTTCTGGTCCTGGGTTCCCCAGGGCCACAGTGATTCACATCCCTTCACTCAGACACAGGGCCTCCTCCGGGACTGTCATGGGCTAACTGCTGTGGCGCTTGCTCTGGAGGAGGAAGGAGAGGCAAGGCCATGGGCTGGAGTCTTGGGCAGGGGCTCAAGGGAGGAGGCAGGACTGGGGAGGGTCAGGCTTGCCTTTACAGAGTTCTTCTGCAGTCTCCGGATGATGCGCTCCACCCAGGGCTGGACTAGGGGTGCACAGAGCTGGCGACCTCTCACTGTGGTGAACCTGGAGTCAGGTCAGAGAGAATGGAGCTGTGGAACCCAGCTTCCTGGCAGGCTGTCGTGTGATGGGAAGAGCTGAGGACCACATCTGGGAAGCTGTTTCAGGGGTTTTCTTGTGACAGGGGACTCGGCAGGGAGCAGGGAAGTAAGATGGTGAATGGAGGTGGAGGTGATGGAGGAGGTGAATGGGAGGGAGGTCCGTTACTCTCCATGTCCCACCCACAAGAAAACAGTGTCCTGTAGTCAATCCTTGAGGAGGAGATAGGAACAAAAAGGCACCAAAAATGTTCCCAAGAAGTGAGTGTTGGTTCACCAAGAAATAGAGTTGGCATCACTCAGAGCCTGGGGCTGGTGTTAGCCTTAGGGCTTGAGGTGGGAAGGCCACAGCCCTGCCTGGAATTCAGGACACTTGTGTCCAGTGCCATAGCTTTAGTGTTCCTCTTTCCCCCACCTGTGTGCACTGTCCTCTTCCTCTGGAAACCCTGGCTGGAGGAGACAGAGCCTCCAGAGGGAAGGACAGCCAGGGCCCAGGATCTATCCAGGCACTGATACGTGGAGGAACACCTGGGACACAGGTGCATCTGCATCACCTAGGAGCACACACAGGACACAGGCACACCCACACCACACAGGCCCATGTGTAGTCTGCATAGGAACACACACAATGCACAGATATACCCACAGTGCACAGGGACACACGGTCACGAGGGCATACCCATTTGGTGGTACATGTACACTCTCAGGATCACAGACACTGTCAGACCTGGGTGTTGACCTGAACTCACAGTCTCCTTCACAGACTCCCTGAGACCTGTGTGCTGGTCCTGGCTATACCCCTCACCTTACCATTTTACCCCCTCCCCTTTCCAGGGGAAACCGAGAAATCAGCACGCTGAGAAGAGGAGCAGTGCTACGCAAGAGGCCATGGAGGATGGATAGAGACGGACAGATGGGTAGAACCTCTGGAAGCAGCATGTGTGTGGGTTGTGGGAGTCCTGCTTGTGTGGAGCCTGTGTAGACTGTGTGAGGCTGGATGGGGGAGAGTGAACAGAAGTGTGATGGCGAGGGTCATGTGAGTGTACATGTGTGAGCCTGTGTGAAGCTGTGGCTATCTCCTATTTATGGCTGCCTGAAGCTTTTATTTTCTGTGCCTAGAAATTTCTTCCCTCTGTTGTATAATAAAGAATTTGTCTGGCCTTTGTCCCTGGTTCCTGAGAGGGAGACTCTGAATCTTTAGAATTTCCCAAGTAATCGGAGTATCTTTGTTATTTATGAGCCCCTTGGATCACACCTGAGTTTATGCTAAGGGATGAGATGATTTAGGATGGAGGCTGGTCACCAGAAACACCAACCATGTTATTGCAGAGATGGGGCTTTGAGCCAGCCTGACCGGGGAGGGGAGGAGGGCTGGAGATTGTTTAGTCATGTGGCCAACAATTCATTCATGTCTGTGTGATGAAATCTCAATGAAAACCAAAGCTCATGGATCTTCCTGGTTGGTGAACATACTGACTGACGTGCTGGGAGGGTGATGTGCTCTGTGTGTCTCTGTGGGGAGAGTGTGCAAGCTCTGCATTTGAGACCCTCCCAGACTTTGCCCTGTGTATCTCTTCATTTGGCTGTTCCTGGTTTATATCTTTTGTAAAAAACTAATTGTAAGTGTAGCACTCCTGAGTTCTGTGAGCCACTCCAGTGAATTATTGAACCTGAGGAGCATTGTGAGAACATCCAGGACTTGTAGCTGGTTGGTCAGAGATGCAGGTGGCCTGGGGACCCCACTTGTAGCTGGCAGCTCAAGTGGGGGCAGGTTTTTTGCGACTGTGCCCTTAAACCTGTGGAGTCTAACGCTAACTCTGGGTAGTTAGTGTCCGAATTGAATTGCAGTACATGAGTTGGTCGCAGGATACCTCTCCACTGGATATGCTCCCCACTGTCTCCTTCTCTCTGGAAGAACCTTTTTTCCCTTTCATAACTCTTCAGTAGCCTCCCTGTCCCCATTCCCCCATTTCTCACTCCTTGTCTTTAGCTCTGAGAATCTCAGCAATCAGCAGTTTGGAAGAAGGAAGGAGGGTTTGTACTGTTGCCCTTAGGGAAGGTTTGCAGTGTTATCTCCTCCGAGGTATTTGAACTATCAGACTTAAGGCTAGGGGTCAGGGCTTGGTTCAGGATTAGAGGTTCAGTAAAGAGTGCCTCCCTCTTTCCCAGGTTTCTCCTCACCTCCACCTCTTCTCGGTGGTCCTAAGACACCTGGAGTGGGAAGGATGGGACCTAGCTGGTCCCCTAGATTCCCTGAGGACAATCACAAGAAGCGGGATAAGGCTGGAGAAGGTCCCCTCCCAGGTTCCCCAGGTCTCCGTAGGCCTATCTCAGTGCTTCCACATCCATCATCTGAGACTCACTCATCCCTTGGACAAGCAGAGGTAAAGGGAAAGTTCTTTGGGAGCAGGTCCAGCTCCCCTACCTCACATCCTGGGACTCTAGGGCTTCACCCTCCTGGCCCACCCAGTACTGCCCCTCTCCCCATTGACACATTTTCCTGTGTTCCAAGCTGAATTGGAGGAATAGATTGAGATAAGCCTGGCCTAGAACACTCCCTTCTTCTAACCATGCCTTACCTATCCTGAGAATTACGAGGGGATTTCTGAGGAAAAAGAGGCTGGTCAGTTTACAGACCAGGAATCTAGAGATGAGAGAGGGGAGCAAATACTTTTCCCAACTGATGAGAGAGATCCAAGAGACAGAGACCAGAGGAGGAGACCTCTAAGGAAAGACTAATTGTGGAGTGCTATTCTGTTTCCCATTCCCAGCCGTAGAGCATATGATGTGACACACTTAACTGTGGGCCCATTTTTTTCTGGCTTATCTATCCATCATTCATCCATCCATCCATCCTTCCATCCATCCATCCATCCATCCATCCATCCATCCATCTATCTATCCATCCATCATGTGTCCATATGTCCACCCATCTTTGTCTCTTCATTGGTCCATTTTTCCTTCTTCCATATTTCCTTTCATCTGTCTTTTCATATCTTCATCTGCACTTATTCATCTGTATGTTCAACCATTATGCATCTAGTAAGGCGTCCATTTATCTATCTATCATTTATGGTAATAGTTAACATTTGTTGATCCTTATGTGCCAGGCTCCCTGCTAAATACTTTAAATTTGTTGTTGCATCACAAAGCTGTGAAGTAGAGTGCCATAAGCTATGTTTTTGTTCATGCAGACACTGTTCTATACTCCTTTTTAAGGTTCCTTTCGGGAGCTCCTCTCCTGCTTCATATAGTCTTGGTGGGTCTGTCAACCACAGTACCCTGATCAGAGCACCCCATTCCCCATCACTGTAATATACTGAAGAACTGAGTATGTGTCACAAGCTCCTTAATCAGAGCTTTTCATGGGGTTTGATGTTAGGAGAAAGAGGGTCTCTATTTTAGATCATTCACTGTAAAAATCTAGACTTGAGGCTTCCAGTGGCCATATTTGCTGCTGCTAGAAGAGCACCTGTCTATAACAGGAATGAGGCCCCCACACAAAGAATTAGAAATAAAGTTAAGAGATGGTGATAACATCTTTTGAACCCCTGGATCAAGTAGGGCTGAAGTAGACTAAATCATCTTAATGGATCTAGTTATGTGATATGACAAATATAACTTTTTGCTTAAGCTACTTTAAGTTGGGTTTTTGTCTTTTGCAGGAGAAAGAGCTCTGAATAATGATTACTGTATTATTATCCCCATTTATAGATGAGAAACCTAAAACTCAGAAAGATTAGTTTACCCAATGTTTCCCAGCTTATAAATGGCAGAACATTGGCATTTGGAGCAAAACTCTGGTATACTACCTATATATGTCTGTCTGTTCATCTCTCCATCCAGCCATCCATCAATCCATCCATCCCATTCATTTATTTATCTGACCATCCTTCAATGCTAAGATACCAAAGGCAGTAAGCCTTGTCCCAGTTGCCAACTCCAATTCTAAGGCTGGGTTTGGGTGAGATTAGCAAACTTTTTCTGTAAAAGTAAAAAGATAGTAAATATTTAAAGGTTTGCTGGGCTCTGTAGTGACTAATCAGTTTGCTGTTGTAGCCAAAAAGCAGCCATAGACAATCTGTAAATGAAGAGGGATGGCTGTATTCCAATAAAACTTTATTTACAAAAACAGGTGGCAGGCTGAATTTGGCCCAGGGGCCATAATTTGCTGAGCCTTGGTATAGATCTGTGGGGAAGATGCATACGTCCTGTCATTGTTGAGAACATGAGTTGGGAGTGGGAACATGTATGCCTTGCATTTGCCATTACTAATGTAGCGGAAACAATGGGTTTTCATCCTCAGACTCTTGTGTTAGAATCTGGCTTTATGACCTTGGACATAAACAGGGAACAGGTGACAGTTTCCTCATCTGTAAAATGGGAATAATATATATCTAGTGAGGTAGGACATGTGCCTGACTCACAGTGGGCAGTCGGTGAAAGTTCGGTCCGTCCCCCTTTCTCATTCATCGCCTACCATGTATCACCAGTATCCGAAGGCCTCTCTCTCTTTAGGGCATCTCGGGATGTGGTGAGGACAGCTCAGTCTGGCTTGCTGAGTTCAGGAGCCCAGCTTCTAAGAATGAGCTTGCGTACAAGTTACATAGATTAAGCTCTTGCCAACTCCAAATTTCTCTTTCTAGAAGCTCTACCCTAACTCTTATCTGCCCTGTTCCAAACCTAAAGTCACTCTAGTTCCCAGCAAAACAAACGGCTCCCCAGTCAACTGGCCCTATGAGACCTGGAAGCTGGACCCTCTTATGGACTTCATAAGTCCGCCACTCAGGATATCACCCGTTCCCCAGGGGGCTTTTCAGCCTATTTCTTCTAAACAAACACTCCTCTCCAGGAGGAAAGATTGTGCCCATGTATGTTTGTGTGTCTGTGGCCATGACTGTGTGTATGTGTAATCATGTATGTGCTTTTGTGTCTATATTGTGATTATATGCTTAAATGTCCGTGGTGTGTCCTTGATGTAGGTGAGTGATTGACTGTATGCCTGTGTGTGGGGTGGGTATGGACATATGTGGGTGATGAGGGTGTCAGCACTTGTGTGTTTGTGTGAGCATGTGTTCTGACTGCTTGTCAATCCATCCCTTCGTGGCTCTCAGCCTCCAAGGGCCTGCAGGGGGCATCCATTGCACAGGGAAAATGGGATATGGGGCTCCTGGCCTGGGCTCAGCCTCCTGGGGCCTGCAGAGGGCGTCTAGCATATAGGAGAAAGGGGATATGGGACTCATGGCCTGTGGAAGGGGAGCTCTGGCCTGAGGAGGCTGGGCTGTCTTGTTCCAGAAAGGAGCTGGAAATGAGCAAGAAACCAGATGACTCAGCTCCTGAAAGTCCCTGATCCTGGGAAGGGGTCTGCTTCACACCTCCTTCTCCAAAGCCTCTGTCCATATCCAGAGGGTCCCTGCCCAGCCAGAGGGAAGGCTTGGCCCTGCAGGCTCAGAGTGTGGGTGGCACATTGCATAGGACTTCCGGAGGTGACGGGACACCAGGATGGGGGAAGTCTTCAGCAATAGCACACCCCCCTTCCCTGCCTCTTGCCCTCTGGAGTTTGAAGTAACACCACTGTCAGGATTTCCCACACACCCCCTCTCCTTCGTTTCCTGCAATTTGGGCCACTCTGAGCCCCAGGGTTCCTGAGCCTGGGCTAAGCTTGCTTGGGAGATGCTCAGGAAACAAGGGCCCCTGAACACAAAGCAGAAGGTGACCTATGTGGCTGGAGATGGTGTGCCCTGGGGGATCAGAGGGGAGGCTGCAGGGTGGAAGGAGCTCTGTAGAGCCATGAGGATGGGTGAGGCAGCAGGGAGGACATTCCAGGGAGAATGAAAAGCAAGCACAAGGCTCAGAGGAGGGATCGGGTTTGTGATTAATCCCACTGTGGGTGAGGTGGGGGAAGGGCAAGTGGGGAGAGAAGCTATGTGTGCGGGGAAGGTGGACTGGGGAAGTTATTTCTGGTCAGATCTATCTTTGGAAAGATTCCGGAGGATGGAACCGTGGGGATGACCAGCCCAGGTACTGCTCCTGCCCGGAGGAGGGAGGCTGAAGCCAGGGCTGGCCGTAGCTGTGGGGCTGGGGAGACACAGACACCACAGACATAAAGAGGCACAAAGCTCATGACTTGGTGGCCAACCAGAGTGAAGGAAAGAAGAGGTAGAAGGACTGGAAGTGACGTACAGATTTTCTTCCGGGTTCCAGGCTGTAGAACCAACTGCCTGTTTGGGATTTTCTCTTGGCTTTCTCAAAGACACCTTATTTCAAACCAAACTCTCGATTCCCAGTACCTCCCTCCCAGCTGGTCTCCTTTTCCAGTCATCCACTGCAGAGGATGTCACCACCATCCCTCTAGCTGCTTGGGCCTGCAGACTGGTGTCATCCTGGTTTTCCCCTTTCCCTCAGGCCTCAAATATAAGCTATCAGCTCAGCCTGCTGTTCTGTTTCACAAGTATGTCGAGAACCCTCCTCTGTTCCAGCTGCCACCAGCTGGGTCAGGTCAGCATCGTTTCTTTCCTGGACTACTGGAAGAGCCCTCTGACCTTCCCACTGCCCTATAGAACTCATTTTCAAAACTTCCAGGAGGATCTTCTTAAACTGTTAATGAGGTCATGTTACTCATCTGCTTACGTCTTTCATAGCCTTAACAAAATTGGCACTCTTTCCTGTGTCCTGTAAAGACTCGGATCATGCGACCCCGGCCTCCCTGGCCTACCTCACCTTGTACCCTCTCCTCCTTGCCCACTATACTCCAGCCACACTGGTCTTTTCTCCTTGAGCGGCTGACTTCTCTTTTAGGTGTTAGCTTAACTATTGTCTCCTCAAAGAGGCCTTCCCTAACCACCCTATTTAAATGTAAAACATGTCGTTGCCATCTCTTCCCATTTTTATCATTCTTAGCCTTTTTTGTTGTGTCTTTCATACATATATCCAATTTGAAGTTCTTTTATTTATATGTTGTAGCAGACCTTTGTGTTGTTTTTGACTGACCACATTTGAACCTCTTTCCCACATAAAAGCCTGATAGGCTGGATACTCACTTTCTCACTCCCCCTGCATTTAGGGAGTGGTCCCATGGCCTGGTTCAGCCAATCAGGTGCACCCTTCAGGACTGTAAATTGGAGCTAGTGATGAAAAGGAGAAGAGACCATAGGGATCCATTTTGGTAGTGGTGATGGTAAAGGTGGTAGCAGTGCCAGCCTCTGCTGCTCAGCCTTTTAGCTCAGCAGATCCAGTGGTGATAGCCATGCTGTACAAGGTCAGTGAGGGTGCTTACACTCCCAGCATGCCCATTCCTGGGTTATCGCCACCCTTGCATCAGTCCACACCTATAGCCCATGGAAACTTCCCTATGGCCATTGACCCACAAAGCCATTTTTGAGCCAGGCTTGTATGGTTCTGCACAGTTTGCTTGGACTAGCTTGTGGTGGACCACTATAATGTTAAAGCTCCATTCAGGGTGATCCTGAAGGACAGTGGAGAAGAACGTTTTTCTAGTGTGCAGAACATCTCATTCGTTTTTTCTGGAAGGGGAGTGGTTTTCTTAGATTGGAAGCTAAGGCTATCATCTGGCTTGGGCTTCTCATGCCACGGGGTGAATGTGGAGTTATCACACTGGCCTGGGAGGTCAATCCTGACTATTGAGGGGAAATAAGGCTGCTGCTACAAGATGGGGTTGTGGAGGAGTGTAAAGGCACCCAGGTGATCCTGGGGGTACCTGGGGTACCTCCTAGTGACGTCATGCCCAGTGGTCAAAGTTAATGGAGAACCCCTGTAACCTTCATCAAGCTGGACCACCAGGGGCTGGTATCCCTTGGGTGTGAAAGTTTGGGTCCCTTAACAGTCATAGAATATCAACTGGCTGAAGTGCCAGTTGGAGGTAAAAGGAATAAGTCATAGAGGAAGGGTGGTAAAGAGAATTCTAGATTCCTGTCCCCTGGTTTGCGTATCCTGTATAATCCTTCTTTGAGGGGTTCCCCTTGACCTCTTTACCTGTAAATAT